>NW_027611789.1:0-191510 GCF_964261635.1 Lissotriton helveticus
AGGGTGAGTGAGGGTGAGGGTGAGTGTGGGTGAGGGTGAGTGAGGGTGAGGGTGAGTGAGGGTGAGTGAGGGTGGGTGGTGAGTGAGGGTGAGTGAGTGTGAGTGAGGGTGAGTGAGGGTGAGGGGTTGAGGGTGGGTGAGGGGTTGAGGGTGAGTGAGGATGAGGGTGATTGAGGGTGAGGGGTTGAGGTGGTGAGGGTGAGGGGTTGAGGGTGAGGGGTGAGGGTGAGTGAGGGTGAGGGTGATTGAGGGTGAGTGAGGGTGAGGGTGAGGGTGAGGGTGAGTGAGGGTGAGTGAGGTGTTGAGGGTGAGGGGTTGAGGGTGAGTGGGAGGGTGGGGGGTGAGGGTGAGGGATTGAGGGTGAGTGAGGGTGGTGAGGGTGAGTGAGGGGTTGAGGGTGAGTGAGGGGTTGAGGGTGAGTGAGGGTGAGGAGGTTGAGGGTGAGTGAGGGTGAGGGTTGAGGGTGAGGGTGGGTGAGGGTGAGGGGTTGAGGGTGAGTGAGGATGAGGGTGATTGAGGGTGAGGGGTTGAGGGTGAGTGAGGGTGAGGGTGATTGAGGGTGAGTGAGGGTGAGGTGAGGGGTTGAGGGTGAGTGAGGGTGAGTGAGGTGTTGAGGGTGAGGGGTTGAGGGTGAGTGGGAGGGTGAGGGGGTGAGGGTGAGGGATTGAGGGTGAGTGAGGGTGGGTGAGGGTGAGTGAGGGTGAGGGGTTGAGGGTGAGTGAGGGTGATTGAGGGTGAGTGAGGGTGAGGGGTTGAGGGTGAGTGAGGGTGAGTGAGGTGTTGAGGGTGAGGGGTTGAGGGTGAGTGGGAGGGTGAGGGGGTGAGGGTGAGGGATTGAGGGTGAGTGAGGGTGGGTGAGGGTGAGTGAGGGTGAGTGGAGGGGTTGAGGGTGAGTGGGGGGTTGAGGGTGAGTGAGGGTGAGGGGTTGAGGGTGAGTGAGGTTGAGGGTGAGTGAGGGTGAGGGTGGGTGAGGGTGGGTGAGGGTGAGGGGTTGAGGGTGAGTGAGTGAGGGTGAGGGGTTTAGGCTGAGTGAGGGTGAGTGAGAGTGAGGGTGAGAGGGGTTGAGGGTGAGTGAGGGTGAGTGAGAGTGAGGGTGAGAGGGGTGAGGGTGAGGGGTTGAGGGTGGGTGAGGGTGAGGGATTGAGGGTGAGTGAGGGTTGAGGGTGAGGGTGAGTGAGGGGTTGAGGGTGAGTGAGGGTGAGGGTGAGTGAGGGTGAGGGTGAGTGAGGGTGAGGGGTTGAGGGTGAGTGAGGATGAGGGGTTGAGGGTGAGTGAGGGTGAGGGTGATTGAGGGTAAGGGGTTGAGGGTGAGTGAGGGTGAGGGTGAGGTGTTGAGGGTGAGTGAGGGGTGAGGTGTTGAGGGTGAGTGAGGGTGAGGTGTTGAGGGTGAGTGAGGGTGAGGGTGAGTGAGGGTGAGGTGTTGAGGGTGAGTGAGGGTGGGTGAGGGTGAGTGAGGGTGGGGTGAGTGAGGGTGAGTGAGTGTGAGTGAGGGTGAGGTGTTGAGGGTGGGTGAGGGGTTGAGGGTGAGGGGTTGAGGTGTGAGAGGTGAAGGTGAGGGTGAGTGAGGGTGAGGGGTTGAGGGTGAGTGAGGATGAGGGTGATTGAGGGTGAGTGAGGGTGAGTGAGGGTGAGGGTGAGTGAGGATGAGGGTGATTGAGGGTGAGGGTGAGGGGTTGAGGGTGAGTGAGGGTGACTGAGGGTGAGTGAGGGTGAGTGAGGTGTTGAGGGTGAGGGGTTGAGGGTGAGTGAGGGGGAGGGTGAGGGGTTGAGGTTGAGTGAGGGGTTGAGGGTGAGTGAGGGTGGGTGAGGGTGAGTGAGGGTGAGGGGTTGAGGTGAGTGAGGGTGAGTGAGGGTGAGGGGTTGAGGGGAGTGAGGGTGAGGGGTTGAGGGTGAGGGTGGGTGAGGGTGGGTGAGGGTGAGGGGTTGAGGGTGAGTGAGGGTGAGGGTGAGTGAGGGTGAGGGTGAGTGAGGGTGAGGGGTTTAGGCTGAGTGAGGGTGAGTGAGAGTGAGGGTGAGTGAGAGTGAGGGTGAGTGAGGGGTTGAGGGTGAGGGGTTGAGGGTGGGTGAGGGTGAGGGATTGAGGGTGAATGAGGGTGAGGGTTGAGGGAGGGTGAGGGTGAGTGAGGGTGAGGGGTTGAGGGTGAGGGAGTGAGGGTGAGTGAGGGTGAGTGTGAGTGAGGGTGAGGGTGAGTGAGGGTGAGGCGTTGAGGGTGAGTGAGGGTGAGGGGTTGAGGGTGAGGGGTTGAGGGTGATATTTTTTTTTTATTTAAATGTCGGACGCAACGCGCCACCTTAACCGCTACCAACATTTAATAGGTCTAGCGTTGTAGTTTTTTCTTTTTTTTCCTATCGTTACGTTTTATTTTTGATTGACATTTTTTTTAGCCAATCGGAGCGCTACGTTTTTGACGTCGCGTTCCGATTTGCATACGTAATCGCTGGAATTCTCCAGAACATCGAGAATCGTGGGATGCGGAAGGCGTGTTCCTGTTCGTGTGCTGTTGGTGCGTCGTATGATAGGTAAGAGATTTCCTCTAAGTGTTTTTTTAATCTAATTTAAAGTAGTATTGATAGTATGCATAAATTAGTTAATAATTATGAGTGTATTTATATAAATAGTGACATATTTTGTTAGCGATTGTAATTATTTTAGTTATTTATTTAATTTATATGTAAGTAAGTGTTTTTATTTACTATCTATAGTATGTTTAAGTTAACGAATGAATAGGAGTGTATTTTTAATAATGTTGACATTGTATTTTTTTGTTTGTAATATTTCTAAATGAATATTATGTAATGTAATTAAAGTCTTGTTTTTATTCTTCGATATGTAATGTATTTATTTTCTTAAAGTGTTATGTAATGTATTATTAGCAGTTGTTTGTTATTTGACGTACAAGAGCTGTTCTTTGAGTTTCTAAGTACTCTTTTCGCCATGAATATTGTACACTTCAAAAGTATTAATTGTATTACGCGTTGTTTTGTGAAGCTAAGAGACATATGTAATGTTTATTGATGCTGTTAGCGCTGAATCCAAGTTGCGTAATATGTTTTTTATATTTGATGTAATTCCGTGTGATGAACTGCTATTGTTATATGTGTACGGCTTTTTGTGTAACTCTTGACCATTGTGTTTAATCCGTCCCATTCCCCGGATGAATAGTGCTTGTTTATTACCCCAATTAAAAATTGGCTGTTTCACTTTTGTGTTTGTACATCCTCGTCCTCGCTTCCTGCCACATATTTTTCTTTGTTTTGTTGGTGTAATATTGTAGGAATGACTTTTGCTTTTTGGCCTGAAGCCTGATCAACATCCTTGCATGCTGTAGCTCAGTTTGTGAAGTATATTTTGTGTGTAACGTATCTGATGCAGTACTCCGTAGACCCCCTTTTTTTACCGTCCTAAAAGTTGTTTATGTCTATGAAAATGGCATAACATTCATTAATTTGCAGAGTGGGTGAATGATGCAGAGTGGGTGAATGATGCAGAGTGGGTGAATGATGCAGAGTGGGTGAATGATGCAGAGTGGGTGAATGATGCAGAGTGGGTGAATATTCGATTTGTTGTTTCCTATTATTTTTATTGGCATAGTAGTGTCTTTGTTTTGCAACGAAGGATGTTTATTTTGATTTGTCGGCTCTTTATGTATGTAATGCATTGTATCCTATTGTTCAGATCTAATTTTTAAAATGTATGTATTTTGTTACTAGTTGTGTTAATAATTAGAGCAGTGTTTTTTTGGTGTAATTGTGTAGTATGTTGTATATCTGCGTGAATAATTTATATTGTTTCATCTCTACGTTCTGTTATTGCAGTTATTATTAAACGTATGTTTGTATAGCTTTTTAATTTGATGTGTATGTAAATTTCGTGCTGTTGTTTGTGATACTTCCTCTTCGTTAATAATCAATGCAATGTCTCCGCTTTGTGTTACAATGTATTTTTAAAGCAATATTGTCTTGTTATATATGCTTTCTCCATGTTGCTATCAGAATTGTGACTTATGTCCACATTACTGTAGAGTAGCGAAATTTTTATTTTGTATATTTGCGCTAATTTCGTGTGACTAAAAGCTCGTGTTATATGCGTACGGCTTTTTGTGTAACTCTTGACAATTGTGTTTAATCCGTCCCATTCCCCGGCTGAATAATGCTTATTTATTCCCCCCCAAAAAAGTAGGCTGTTTCACATTTGTGTTTGTACATCCTCGTCCTCGCTTCCTGACAGATATTTCTTCTTTTGTTGGTGTTATTTTGTCCGAATAATTTTTGTTTGTTGACCTGAAGCCTGATAAACATCATTGCATGCTGTAGCTCACATTTGGGAAGTAGATTTTGTGTGTAACGTATCTGATGCACCACTCCGTTGACCCCCTTTGTTTTTAATTGCGTGCTAAAATTTGTTTATGTCTCAGAAAATGGCATAAAACTTATCTATCTGTTAAATGCACAATCATGTTTTTTAATAGGGTGGAATAGGAGGCTATTTTTTGAGTCTTTACTTATATTGTGTTTTGTTTAGTTTTATTTGATTGTTTATTTGGCTGGTGCATTAGAATGGCGTATTTTTCCTTTGGTTTTTATTTTCTAGGATGTCTTTCTGTTGCGTATCTTGAGGGTGTATTTGTAGGGTGAATTAGGCTGTTAGTTTATTAGGGTGAATTAGGACTCAGGATTTCTATCTTGGAGTTAGAGTGTGGATTAGGATGGTTTATTTCTATTCTTCCTTTTGTTGTTGTGAGTGAGGGTGTGTGAAGCTGAGGGTGTGTGACGGTGTGTGAGGGTGTGTGAGCGTCAGTGAGTGTGTTTGCTGCATGTCTGATGCTTGTGGATGTCTGTTGCTTGTGGATGTCTGTTGCTTGTGTATGTGTGCAGCTTGTGTTGCTTGTGGATGTCTGCTGCTTGTGATGCTTGTGGATGTCTGACGCTTGTGGATGGGTGAGTGGGCGAAAGGTACAGAGTGGGCGAAAGGTACAGAGTGGGTGAAAGGTACAGAGTGGGTGAAAGGTACAGAGTGGGTGAAAGGTACAGAGTGGGTGAAAGGTACAGAGTGGGTGAAAGGTACAGAGTGGGCAAAAGGTACAGAGTGGGCAAAAGGTACAGAGTGGGCAAAAGGTACAGAGTGGGCAAAAGGTACAGAGTGGGCGAAAGGTACAGAGTGGACGAAAGGTACAGAGTGGACGAAAGGTACAGAGTGGGTGAAAGGTACAGAGTGGGTGAAAGGTACAGAGTGGGTGAAAGGTACAGAGTGGGTGAAAGGTACAGAGTGGGTGAAAGGTACAGAGTGGGTGAAAGGTACAGAGTGGGTGAAAGGTACAGAGTGGGTGAAAGGTACAGAGTGGGTGAAAGGTACAGGGTGGTGAAAGGTACAGAGTGGGTGAAAGGTACAGGGTGGGTGAAAGGTACAGGGTGGGTGAAAGGTACAGGTGGGTGGAAAGGTTACAGGGTGGGTGAAAGGTACAGGGTGTGTGAAAGGTACAGGGTGTGTGAAAGGTACAGGGTGTGTGAAAGGTACAGGGTGTGTGAAAGGTACAGAGTGTGTGAAAGGTACAGAGTGTGTGAAAGGTACAGAGTGTGTGAAAGGTACAGAGTGTGTGAAAGGTACAGAGTGTGTGAAAGGTACAGAGTGTGTGAAAGGTACAGAGTGTGTGAAAGGTACAGAGTGTGTGAAAGGTACAGTGTGTGTGAAAGGTACAGAGTGTGTGAAAGGTACAGAGTGTGTGAAAGGTACAGAGTGTGTGAAAGGTACAGAGTGTGTGAAAGGTACAGTGTGTGTGAAAGGTACAGAGTGTGTGAAAGGTACAGAGTGTGTGAAAGGTACAGAGTGTGTGAAAGGTACAGAGTGTGTGAAAGGTACAGAGTGTGTGAAAGGTACAGAGTGTGTGAAAGGTACAGAGTGGGTGAAAGGTAGAGAGTGGGTGAAAGATACAGAGTGTGCGAAATGTACAGAGTGGGCGAAAGGTACAGAGTGGTTGAGGGTGAGGGTGGAGATGAAAGAAAGAGCGAAGGTATCTGTAAGCTGAGAGATGTGGCATAACAGAACGCTTGGTAGTGCAGGCATGCTGCTCGGGGTATCTGTGAGATTTGTGTAAGTAAATGGAGAGGGAGGGAGAGAGTTGGAAGAGAGTGAAAGAGCAGAAACGTTGATCGGAAAAGAAAGAGCAAAGGTATCTGTAAGCTGAGAGATGTGGCATAACATAACGCTCGGTATTGCGGGCACTGCTGCTCGGGGTATCGGCGCGATTTGTGTAAGTAAATGGAGCGGGAGGGAGAGAGTTGTAAGAGTGAAAAAGGCAGAAACGTGTATAGTAAAAGAAAGAGCGAAGGGTTCTGTTAGTTGAGAGATGTGTCATAACAGAACGCTCGCTAGTGCGGGCACTGCTGCTCGGGGTATCTGCGCGATTTGTGTAAGTAAATGGAGAGGGAGGGAGAGAGTTGGAAGAGAGAGTGAAAGAGGCAGAAACTTGGAGATGAAAAAAAAGTGCGAAGGGTTCTGTAAGCTGAGAGATGTGGCATAACAGAACGCTCGTTAGTGCGGGCACTGCTGCTTGGGGTATCGGCGAGATTTGTGTTAGTAAATGGAGAGGGAGGGAGAGAGTTGGAAGAGAGAGTGAAAGAGGCAGAAACGTTGAGAGGAAAAGAAAGAGCGAAGGAATCTGTAAGCTGAGAGATGTGGCATAACAGAAACGCTTGGTAGTGCTGGCTCTGCTGCTCGTGGTATCTGCGAGATTTGTGTAAGTAAATGGAGAGGGAGGGAGAGATTTGGAAGAGAGAGTTAAAGAGCAGAAACGTGGAGAGGAATAGAAAGAGCAAAGGAATCTGTAAGCTGAGAGATGTGGCATAACAGAACGCTCGGTAGTGCGGGCACTGCTGCTTGGGGTATCTGCGGGCTTTGTGTAAGTAAAGGTAGAGGGAGGGAGAGAGTTGGAAGAGCGAGTGAAATTAGCAGAAACGTGGAGAGGAAAAGAGAGAGCGAAGGGATCTGGAAGCTGAGAGATGTGGCATAACAGAACGCTCGGTATTGTGGGCACTGCTGCTCGGGGTATCACCAAGATTTGTGTAAGTAAATGGAGATGGAGGGGGAGAGTTGGAAGAGAGAGTGAAATAGGCAGAAACGTGGAGAGTAAAAGAAAGAGCGAAGGAATCTGTAAGCTGAGAGATGTGGCATAACAGAAGGCTTGGTAGTGCGGGCACTGCTGCTTGGGGTATCTGCGAGATTTGTGTAAGTAAATGGAGAGGGGGAGAGAGTTGGAAGAGAGAGTGAAAGAGGCAGAAACGTTGAGAGGAAAAGAAAGAGCGAAGGGATCTGTAAGCTGAGAGATGTGGCATAACAGAACGCTCGCTAGTGCGGGCACTGCTGCTCGGGGTATCGGCGAGATTTGTGTAAGTAATTGGAGAGGGAGGGAGAGAGTTGGAAGAGAGAGTGAAAGAGGCAGAAACGTGGAGAGGAATAGAAAGAGAGAAGGGATCTGTAATCTGAGAGATGTGGCATAACAGAACGCTCGCTAGTGCGGGCACTGCGGCTCGGGGTATCGGCGAGATTTGTGTAAGTAATTGGAGAGGGAGGGAGAGAGTTGGAAGAGAGTGAAATTTGCAGAAACGTGGAGAGGAATAGAAAGAGCGAAGGGATCTGTAACCTGAGAGATGTGGCATAACAGAACGCTCGGTAGTGCGGGCACTGCTGCTGGGGGTATCTGCGAGATTTGTGTAAGTAAATGAAGAGGGACGCTTGTGGATGTCTGATGAAAGGTACAGAGTGGGTGAAAGGTGCAGAGGGGTGAAAGGTGCAGAGTGGGTGAAAGGTGCAGAGTGGGTGAAAGGTGCAGAGTGGGTGAAAGGTGCAGAGTGGGTGACTGAAGCAGAGTGGGTGACTGAAGCAGAGTGGGTGACTGAAGCAGAGTGGGTGACTGAAGCAGAGTGGGTGAATATATATGTCTGATGCTTGTGGATATCTGATGCTTGCATGTCTGCTGGGGTGCAGGGTCAGTACAAGTCAAGCTCTAAGTTGGTGTGTGTCAGAACTGGTTGCCTCGGGGCCAACGAAGTCTGTTGCGAGGCGTGGGGGGCAGCCTTTGATGTGCGAGAGAGCTGCCGTGAAAGAAGTAAACAGCAGGCATGTAATTAGGGGGGAGGAGAAGTCGCGCTTGGGTGAATACCTGAGGCCAAACTGCCCGCGGGAGGGAGGCTGATGGCTGTGATGTGGACGCGCGTCGTGAACTAGTGGGAGGGAAGACGGAGGGAAGGCAGAGAAGGGGAGGGGGGATGAATGCGACACGGCGGGCAGGGGAGGGGGTGAGCGGGGAGAGCGGCATGAGGGTGTGAAAGCAGCAGGGGCCTGGAGTGCGGCTAAGATAACTGAAGAAACGCGACACGGCAGGCAGGGGAGGGGGCGGAGCGGGGGTGTGGGAGGAGTGCGGCTGAGGGAAAATACATGCAAGCAGGCGGCTGGGGGCATGTGCACGCGCTTTTAAGCTCAATGCACATGCGCATTAAGCTTGAATTTCACGGGCACTGCAAGGAATCGCCACAATTCCTTGCAAGTTGGTTAAAGACTGTTTAAGCCCCAATAGTCTCGCAAGCTCGATGCGCATGCGCATCGACAGGCGAGACCTAAAAACGATATTACTTCACTTACCTTAAAAACGATATTTTGGCTGTCGATATTCTGTCCTGTCGATATTTTCTCCAAACGATATTTTGGAGTCGATATTATGTCCAAACGATATTTTGGAGTCGATATTATGTCTGTGTACCAAAAAAAATAGAGCAAACACATGTTGCTACTTTTTCCACATATGATAGTGAATAGAGCAAACAGATTTTCTACAACCTCATTTCTTAATTATTTCCTCACCACTGGAGAAAAGAAGAAACATGAAGTAATTGCAAAAAAAAACAGATGACGTCAATGTCCCCAAAAATATTTACCAGCTAAATAGAGCTGTTAAACCAGTGCTCCATGAATATCAAGTAGCGTCAACCCCTATGGTAGCGTTAGGTGCAATTGGTTTAGCACATCACGGCAGTACTTGGTATTTAATGAAGGCTCTTTCAAATCCTATGACACGAGAAAATCAGTGAAAACTGCGCTTTAAAATGTACCATTTGACCAACTTATTTCAACAATTTCTAAAGGTGCGAGGGAGGGGAAAGCAGAGAGGAACACCCTCAAACCCTCTCAGAAGCACTTGGGAGGGGCGAGGGGGGGCTCGCTGGAATTCGAGCATTGTATTCACCCTACTACTGAAGGTGAACAGCCGTCAACATTGAATGCAACCAGAGAATGTAAATGGGGTGAAATGTCAAGAGCAAAACACATTAAAAAGTTAAAGAAAAGACACACCTTTAGGGTCCTCTCCATGACATACTCTTTTGGCGGAGAGCATCTCAACTTTAACAGCAGTGACTCTTTTACGAGCAAGAGGTTTCGACTCGGGTGAAACTTGGCATTCAATGCAGCTTGAGCACTCTGCCACCTGGAGACTCAGTTCCCACTTAGGGTTCTTGGTCTTCCTTAGCTTCAATTGCTTTTTCTTCAGTTTCTGCAACTCAGCTACCTTTGCTCAACATGTATTAGCTTTACCATCTCCCATACCATCTACCCAGGGTAGAACGTACAGCAGAAGGGATGTACCTGGCTACTGAACACTGCCTATAGCGCTTTTCTTCTTGCTTTCTTTCTATTCATAAGCACAGTGGACCCTACAAAGTGGCCACATCTGGCACAGACACAGTGCTTCAAAAGGACATGTACCGTCAGGTACTGGGGTCCTGCACTTCATTAAGTTTGAAGGGAGAGTATCTGCACTTTTCAGCATAGGTGCAATGTCTTCAATAGGAGAGTTCTGACAAGTCGCAGCTGAAAAAAGGTACTCTGGGACACTGAGTACCTATACTTCGATATTCACATTTCAAGCACTGCACAGGCACGCTGTTATGTTTTAGGTCTTTTGGAAAGGGAGAAGATGAGTTATGTTTTCATTTCATTATGTGTGATTATGTGCTCTCACAATTTTGGAACTGTAGCTCTTGGGTTTTGGATTTGCAGCGCCACTCTGCCTGTTGCTGGAAGGCCCGGGGATGACCTAAACAGCATATTAAAACCGGGACATTTGGATGTTTTACCCGGACGCTGTTGTAAAACCCGGACATTCCTCTACCTCAGCCCCCCCTCTACCTCCCTTCTCTCGCACTGAGGATCTTTTGTTGGTACTTTTTTGGACACCGGAACGTGTGCACATGGGCTGCAAAGGGTGAGGAACTTGCAGCCTACTATCCATCCCCTCGAGTGGAGTCGCTGCTGGGAAGGGCTTTGCACACAATTTTCAGCCGACCTACCTCAGCCTCTGGAGAACAGGTCAACGCTGCTGCCGTTCCACCTCAAACAGGATACGGCGAGGCAAGACCCCTGCCACCGAGCAAGGCTCCGGCTACTGTATGTATACATGGCTAGCGCCAAGAAACAGTGCTGCGAAGTGCGTAAGATCAAGGGTTCATGATCAGAAACGTCGTTGCGTTCCCAGCACAGACCCTTAGTGCCTCTCATTGATACGCACGTGTCGTGAGATGTACTGTCAGGGCTTCCGTTGTCGCACATGTGTATTCTCTTAATGGCGATAAGGCAGCAACTTGCTGCTATAATGAAAAGCCAGCCATCCGGTCACTTGGCGCTTTGATTGAGACATGGCCGTCTTTGTTTAAGGAGCATTGCCTTTAGATACTTTGAACTGATATACAGGAAGCAGGTACAGTGCTAGCTTGCTCTAATGTTCTTAACTGTACGTGTACATACTGTGTACAATAATTATGTATGTGGAGGGAAATTGTGTAATTCCTATTTTACTACTGCACAGGTTTCCTATTTGTTTATAAAGTGTCCATTGTACAACGCTTCCCCACCCCTTGCCACGACCCCAGATGTTCAAGTGGACCCTTACTACTTCTGTAGCACATGGATATGAGAAGGGTGTGGGCTGAAGTGTTATCTACAGTTGTTGAGTTTTGGTGTCGTGCATGTGTCAGAATGCTCGTATTTATTTTCTTTGGGAGTATATTTCACAGTTTGCATGTTTTACTGGCAAGGTGATTCCCCCCCCCCCCCCCCCCCTCGTGTGTGGCAGCCCGGGACCGCTCTCAGCCGCACCCGAGCACTTCACAGGTCGTTAAAAGACCTTGTGCATGTTAATGGGGCTTTGTTGTTGCTTCGCCCCTTCTAAGAACCCCTGCAGCTCGACTCTGCCGATTGCCGCCAGACGTCAGATCATCGCATCGCGCGACACACCTCCGGTTGGGGCGTGACACATTACTGTGTCGCGCCACATAGTTTGGAAAGCTGTGAAGTATAGTATAGAGGCTCTTTTATATGCAGAAGTACCCTATACAAGGAGGAGTCTCCCTAATCCAAGCCCCTCCAGGACAGGTAGTCCCCCATAGGAAATATCCAGAGAACCTTTAAATGAAGTCGAATGCAAGTGAGCTCCACTCCTCCTCATCATTCCTACTGTACACTTTTCTAAAATGCCCTGGGCTGCTATCAATTTACTGTTCTTCGCACAGGTGTCGTGTTTGATATTGAGGATGCTTGACCTTTCAAGGTTGCATGCACTTCTCTCTTCATTTCCAAAGCCACTGGTTTTTTAGGAGTCTCTTGATGTCAAGTGCTCATCCTCGAGATCAAAAAAGTGCTCAAGACCTCTCTATTCATTGTTACTTAGGAATTTCTCCACTGTCACAGACTAACCAGAGTCCAAGTTAGAAAGCATCTCTTCATCACTTTTGTTGCCTTGCGGAGGTTACAGGGCAGACAGCCCTTCCGGCGTGCTCTGTTGAACCGCATATGGAGCAAGCCCATTAATTGCGACTTTGCACACGTAAACAGCCGTACCCATTGGGCCCAGTATTTTATCTGGCGTATGGCCTCAGGCACTTCCCTCTCAGACAACTCCGCATCAAGGGAGTCACCCAGGTTCTCCTGTAGCCTGGCTACCAGTATGTCACTTATAAACTTTTCAAGGTCACTCAAATGCGACCCCCTCTCCCTCCAAGGCTGGTAGAGGTCTTCCAGATGAGCCGCAAAGGCCTGTGCTATGGCCCTTGGGGTCTCTGTCCTCTCCCCACTTGATTGCTACCACCCTCTTCTGGTCTTCTTCCTGTTTGGCCAGTCATGCTTGCAGCTTGCCCAATTTATTGCCAAACTGACTGCCTTGCTGTACCCCATACATCTCCCTCACCTCTTGGTGTAGCAGGTGGTGCAGCTCCCACCCCCCAATCCTGCCTGCAAGGCTCGGGGTAGGGTTGGACACGTAATCTGCTTCCCACTGGTCCAGCTGTCTTTCAAGTTTTACAATCTCGGTCTCTTTTCTTGCTTTTGCCGGATACGTGGGCTATTAGGCGGGCACGCAGGACTGCTTTGTAAACCTCCCATAGCATGACCTCCAAATCCACCGGCCCTTGGTTTCCTTGGGTCTTGGTGTCACCACCAGCTTTCTAGTAGCACCGTCCGTCAAGTTCCAGGGGTTCAACTTTCACTCGTCCCCCCCCCCCTTGATACCTGAATGTCTGTCCGTAGGAGTGTTCTCATTGGTGGATGATTAGATATGCCCCATGCTAGGATAGCGGTATGCCTGAAACAACCGAACTGGTGCTGCGGCGCCAGGAGGTAATCCAGCCTGGAAAAGGAACGTGACTGGTTAAAGCTATATGTGTATTGTTGGGCCCCTGGATGTTTCTCTTGCCACAGGTCCACCAAACAAATAGTTTCCAGAAAGCCTGCTACACGTCCATCCCATCTGGGTTGCTCCCCGGATTGGGTCATTCTATCCAGGTCCCTGTAGTGAGTTAGGTTAAGGTCCCCCTCACCAGCAGTATAGACTGGCACCTCCACCAACCATGCTCCCAGTTCATCTGACCCTCCTGTCTGCAAACCCGGAGGGAAGTACCAGGTGACAAAAGTCAGGTTTATCCCATTGCACTGACCACTCACCTCCAGCCCATGCTGTCTACCCATGTATGGGTCACCGACAAGGGGAGTGACCGGCGAGTTAGTATACCCACCCCCCTTGAACCGTACAAAAAGATGGCATGCACCAACATGCTATATTTGCCATGATTCAGCATTCTGCAGGTATTCCCTGCAACATGCGTCTTCTGAAGGAGATGATATCTGGATTCTTTCTCGCCAAATATTTCCACAGTGCCCCCTTTTCAGCTTACTACATATTCCATTGACGTTCCATGACAAGACCTTAAGGGTTTGTCAGGTGGTATGTTGCCATTGTCTTAGGTGCCTGGACTGGGTCGGTGTCTGGCCATCATTGCGGCTATTGTGTCGGCTGTCATCGGGTTGACCGCCGGCCTGATGCTCTCTTCTGCGCCCACTCCCAACCCCTTGAAGTCACTGGCCTTCTCATCGGTGTCCCCGGCTAGAGCCTCCTACTTCTTACCTGACCACCAGGAGCCATCCTCCACAGTGTCCACCACTACTTTGGCTCTCTCGCCTCCACCTGGGACTTTTTGTGGGCTGACGTGGGTCTCCTCGCTTCCTCCGTGACTTCGGTTGCTGCCTTTCCCCATCACCAGGCTGCTCTCCTTGGTCTGGTAGAGTGTAACCCTTTGATTCCAACCAGTCCTAAGCAGCTATGGCAGTGTGAAAAAAGTGTGCCTCTCCCATTTAAACATTTCACATTACCTTTGGACGGTGGTAGTATAATCCGCATATATGTTCACCGTTGCACCCCCTATGTACCAGGGCCCATGAGTCTGTGCCACCTGCAGAATGTGGCCTCTGTCCCGGAAGTTGAACAGTCTTGCAACAATCTGCCTGGTAGAGGTCTCTCCGGTACCTTGTGCACCCTCTCGATCATAAATAGCTTTGCCACCATGCCCCCTCCCCACCACCTCCTTGAGGAGCCAGTCCTCTAAAAACCCAGTACACTGCATGTTATGTTATAAAGAGATTTATACTGCGCACTGATACTCAAGAGTGTCCTGGCGCGTCGGAAAACAGTGACAGAGATGAGCAAAAGAACTAGATCAGCTGTTTGAACAAGAAAGTTTAAAGAAGTTTTTTAAAGCTAGGAAGCTCCTTGGTATGTCAGAGGTCAGCTGGCAGAGCATTCCACAGTGTGGTTGCCTTAACCACAAAGGACTGCCCCCCAATCCGTGAGCGACGTTGGAGGGCGAAGCTCAGAGGTCGCTTGGGAAGGTAGAAAGCAAACCGTGAGCTAATATAGGCAGGACCAGGCCCGTGAAGTGCCTTATGAGTCATGGTCAAAACTTTGAAGCAGACTCGCTGGGCAACGGGAAGCCAATGCAAATCACTTAGCTGCTGACTTACGCTCATTCTCCTCGGGATATTGAACAGGAGCCTGACAACCGCGTTTTGAATAACCTGCAGCTTTCCTAGAAGATACCCCGGAGTGTCAATGTAAAGGGGGTTAGCATAGTGAAGGCGCGATAGAATGAGCACCCGAGGTACCGTCTCCCTAGCCGAGCGAGGGAGCAGAGGAAAAAACCTCCTCAAGGCCTTGAGCAAGCTAAAACACATCCCTGAAAGTCTTTTGATCTGCTCATGGAAGACCAGATCTTCCCCGAACCAAATTCCTAGGTTCTTGGCAACACCGCCATCTGCCTTAGGGCACAAATAGCCGGGCGGCCCAAGAAATTTTCTAAAAGTGGGGGGGAACTGGCCATAAAGGAGCACCTCAGACTTGTCATCATTACACTTGAGGCTGGCCTGTGCCAGCCAAGAGAGTACTGAAGACAGGCACTGATGGGCCGTGTCAGTTTGGAGATCAGAGCCCTTCCAAGTGAAAAGGAGCTGAGTGTCATCGGCGTAGGCCATTATTTTGGCACCCAGTTGCTCTGCCATATATATATCGGGGGTGTCAGGTAAATATTGAAAAGTAAAGGGCTCAGCGTGGACCCCTGAGGGATCCCTGTGGACAGTTTACTGATAGAAGATGAGAAAAGCGGCATCCACACCTGTTGGGTGCGGTTATCCAAAAAGGATTTGACCCAGGCCACGCCCGTGATGCCGATGGCAGACAGACGAGAGAGAAGCTGGTGATGGGGTACCATGTCGAAGGCGGCAGAGAGGTCCAATAAAATCAGTGCCGCCATGCCGCCCGCGTCCTGGCACTCCCTAATAGCCTCTGTAATCTCCACCACCGGTGTCTCGGTGCCGAAAGATGTCCTAAACCCAGAATGGGCCGGGTGAAGAGCACCGGAAGATTCCACGAATCCCTCCAGTTGCCTAAAGGCCACCTTTTCGCACACCTTAGCCAAGGCCGGTAAAAGGGAAATGGGGCGATAGTTGGAGAGAATAGAGGGATCAGCAGAAGGCTTCTTAAGAAGAGGGAGGAGTTTGGTGTGCTTCCATTGCAGAGGGACTATGCCAGATTGGAGTGAACCATTAACAAGCGCTACTACCTCAGGAGAAACTATCTCGGCTACCCCGCCCAAAACTCTCGCCGGACAAGGGTCCGCAGGGGAGCCTGATTTCAAAGATTTCAGGGTGGCTAAGACGTCTCTCCCCTCCGCCGGCTTAAAGTGCAAAAAGAGCTGGCTGGGTGCAAAAATGCTCGGTAGAGGGGGCAGAGGCAGGGGACACTGATCGTGGGGGGTGGTCCCCAAACTATCTTGGATCCTTTGGATCTTAGCAATGAAGAAAGTAGATAGATCTTCACACCATTGAGAGGAGATCGGGAGGGTGGTTTGTTCTGCAGCAGGTGACTGAAAGTTCTGGACGATGGAAAATATTTCTTTGCGGTTATTTGCTTTGGAGATTCTTTCTGCAAAGAAGTTGCCCTTAGCTTTTTTAATGGCTGCATAGTAATCCCTCTGGGCGGCACGAGGGCAGTACCCGCGACGCCAGCATCTCTCAAGTTTTTTACATCCCAGCTTAAGTGCTTTTAGGGAGTCCGAAAACCAGGGTTTAGAGGGCGAGCCGCGCGGTTGGCATCTCGAGGAGGGCTGAGGCAGAGAGTTCACCTCCTGGCTAATCCAGGCTGAAAACCTCTCCACAGCTCCATCGAGATCGAGGGCTTCTCCCGGGGGGGCTGATAACAGAGCTTTGGACAGAGCTGGAATATTAATCTTCTTTGGGGGATGTCCCATTGCCGGACTGGAGGGAGGAAGAAGATTGCCAATGTCCCAAGAGAACCTGATCAAAAAATGGTCTGACCATGTGACAGGCAAGGGATCCGACCCGGAGAGATCTAAGTTAGAACAGACTATCTCGATCATATGACCACATTTGTGTGTAGCGCCATGGACCCGCTGGGTCAGGTGGGTGAAATTACATAGGTCCAGCAGGTCTCTCGTCCCTGGAGCTTCCAAGTTCTCCAAATGAATATTGAAGTCACCTAACAACAGAAACTTGGAGAAACGAAGCGCCCGCGATGCAATAACATTTTTATTTTATTTTTTTCTTGGTTTTGTATAGCGCACGGCTACTCAGAAGAGTGTCCCGGCGCTTTGGTTGCACACCTGTCTCACAACATAACACGAAAAAGAACAGAGAGGGATCCAGAAAAAAACCACAAGGGGGACAACTAAGAAGTAAAGAGCCACGTCTTGAGACCCTTCCTGAACGCCAGTAGATTTGGTGTACTACGCAATGTTACTGGTAGCATGTTCCACAACTGCGGGGCCAGCAGTCTAAAAGAGCGGCCTCCAATGCGGGCCCTTTTTATACGAGGAACCGTGGCAAGAAACAAGGATCCGGACCTCAGAGCCCTGGCCGGATGATAAAAGGCTAGCCTTTTTTGTAAGTATTTTGCTCCTGAGGCATGAAGAGCTTTATGCGCCAAGGTTAAGGCCTTGAAAATAATCCGCTTCCGGACGGGAAGCCAGTGCAGTGACTGCAGGAGTCCAGAGGCTCTGGCACGGCGAGGTAATCCAAAGATAGCCCGTGCTGCCGAGTTCTGGACCACCTGCAGCCGTTGTAGCAGATAGTCTGGCAGGCCGAGATACAAGATGTTAGAATAATCAATTCTCGAGCCGACTATCGCCTGCACTGTTATCTTCCTGTGTTCCTCCGATAGTAAAGGGAGGAACTTTCGCAACATCCGAAGCAGGCCAAAACAGGTGCCAGTGAGACCAATTACCTGGGAGCGCAATGTAAGGCCATTGTCCATCTTAATCCCCAGGTTTTTTGCCACCTGGGCAGAATCCGCCGGGGGAAACATGTTCTCTGGCCACCACTCCTTCCAATCTGGATCAGACCTGCACCCGAAGAAGAGGACCTCCGATTTATCCGAGTTGCACTTGAGGCTGTTATGTTGGAACCAGTTAAAAACAGCCCCAAGGCAACCCCGGATACTCTCTCCGTCGAAATCCGTGCCTTTCTCGCAGGTAAAGAGGAGCTGGGTGTCATCGGCGTAGGAAACGATCTGGGCCCCGAAAGACTCCGCCAGAGCCGCCAAAGGGGTCATAAAGATGTTGAAGAGAGTCGGGCTCAACACTGAGCCCTGTGGGACTCCGACACCCAATGGCGACATCTCGGCGGAGCAGGCGGAGGCCCAGACCGTTTGTCGACGGCCCGCCAGGAAAGATCTAAACCAACTGAACACCGTCCCCCTTAGACCGATCTCCAAAAGTCTAGCGAGGAGCCCCTCGTGGGGAACGGTGTCAAAGGCCGCCGACAGATCTAACATCACCAGCATCGCCTTGCCACCTGAATCCAGCACCTCCTTAATCGCCTCCGAGACTTCCAGGAGTGCTGTTTCTGTACTCAGATTGGCGCGGAAACCAGATTGGGTGGGGTGCAGTAGGTCATGTGACTCCAGATAGTCGGCAAGCACCCTATGCACATGTTTTTCAAGAATTTTGGCGAAAGCAGGTAGCAGCGAAATAGGCCTATAATTGGCCAACACCTCCGCATTCAGGCCAGGCTTTTTAAGCAGAGGAATAATCATCGCCTGCTTCCATAACTGAGGAACCACACCCTGCCTAAGAGAACAATTCAGCAGGGGGTTCACCCAGGGATTGATGACTTCCGCCATTTTCGCCAGAAATTTGGCGGGGCAAGCATCCCGGGGGGAGCCAGATTTAAGACACGTCATCAAATCCAATGATGAAGCAGCGGAAAGAGGGGGAAAAACTGCCAAAACCGGGTCCACATTAGCCATGGAGACCGAAACATCCTCCATTTGGCAGGGCAACTCTGGCTCCTGCAAGGGAAAAGAGTCCTGGATCAGCTTAATCTTAGAAATAAAGAAGTTGGCAATGTCACTGACCCACGACTCTGAAGGAGGGGCCTGATTCGACAATGAGCGCGGGGCCGTAAATTCCCGCACAATGGCAAATAACTCCTTGCAGGAGTTTGAGGCAGTCTCGATTTTCCTCGCGAAATAACCTCTCTTCTCAGAGAGGATATCGCGGTGATAGGCTTTTACAGAGGACCTGTAGGCAAGTTTGGCCACCGGGTCATATTTCGCACGCCACGCTCTTTCAGCCACCTTACATTGGCGTCGTGAGGCCATCAAAGCTTCCGTAAACCACGGGGCAGACGCCCGCTTTTCTATATTACGGGGGGGCTTCACCGGAGCAAGATCATCCAGCCTCTCCGTAAGCCATAGTTGCAGCCGCTCTACATCCCTATCTAAATCCCCTGTCAGAATACAGGGATTAGCCACAAATGCCTGTTTCAGCAATTCAGGAGTGAGCCGATGTAGTGCCCTGGATCCTAGGGCAGACTGCCGGAGGGCACAAGATGATTTTCTAACCTCCGAAAGGTAGTATTTGACCAACCTGTGATCCGACCACAGCACCTGAATGGGTGCAAGAATCTCTATGGGAGAGGTCGAGAAGATCAAATCCAGGATATGGCCCTTCTCATGAGTCGGTCCACAATGATAGGGCGACAAGCCAAGAGGGGCCATAACGTCCAGCATTTTTATCGTGTCGACGTCCGTTTCATCGTCCATGTGAATATTAAAGTCGCCAGCTACTATACAATGCTCCGACTTGAGTACCAGCGACGAGGTTATCAACTGGAGCTCTTCAAAGAAAGTGCCCGTCGGCCCTGGGGGTCTATACACCAGGAGACCTTTAACAGAATAGTGCGGCGATAACACAATAGAAAACGCTAGGGATTCACAGCCCTTAATCGCATCGGAGGGGATGGTGGTGCAGGTGGCGCTTTTATTCACTATCAGTGCCACTCCACCTCCCCGTCCTTTCAGTCTATCCTGCCTGAAGATATTGTAATCGGGGGGGATAGCTGTCGCAATATCGGGGTTGGAAGACTCACCAAGCCACGTCTCGGTGAGCATCAGACACAAAGGTTTTTCTGTTGCAAACAGATCATAAATGTCCAATGCATGGCGACTAAGAGATCTAGTATTTAGTAATAAGCAGAGATGCTTAGTGGTAATTGCCTCCCCATGTGGCACACAGGCCAGATATTTCTGAGGCCGCCAGCCGCATTCAGGGCATCGACTCTTACCCTTATGCCGGGCTGGGAATACCGTACGACAAGAATCTCGCGTCCATTGCAAGGAGCACAGCTCCGGCGCCGAATAATGCAACATGGAGGTTAAAATATTTAAAATTAAGAGCCACCAGATCCCGGTCCCGCCCCGTCACCCCGGAAGCCTCCGGGACGCTGACGGGCGCAGACGGGCAGGACTCTGGCACGACTCAGGCGCAGTGAAGGCGCGGCCGCTGCGCGTCACCGCTGCGCGCTAGAGGGAAGGGTTAAGTGGGGCGGGCGGAGGAGGTCCAGAGAGCTAGAACGCTCGATCCGGCGCCTCTGCAGCGTCGCACCCACACCCAGAATGGCGGCGGAAAAGCAGCAACAGGCTGAAAACCCCCAGATCCCGGACCCGCTAAGCAGCGGTGAATTCCAACAATTAAAGTGCAGGTGGGGGCCAGGAACCCTGTTAAAAGCAGGGAAGAAATAAATTAAATTAACTAAAATATGAAAACGGGCGTTTTTTTAAAAAGCGCAAAGCGCTAGCAAGTAGAGCAGCATGCAGGTCGCCAGCAGAGTGGAGTGCAAGATGGTAGATCGGGCTGACCCGCTCGAGGCCAGCCTTAAGTGGGGCGGGCGGAGGAGGTCCAGAGAGCTAGAACGCTCGATCCGGCGCCTCTGCAGCGTCGCACCCACACCCAGAATGGCGGCGGAAAAGCAGCAACAGGCTGAAAACCCCCAGATCCCGGACCCGCTAAGCAGCGGTGAATTCCAACAATTAAAGTGCAGGTGGGGGCCAGGAACCCTGTTAAAAGCAGGGAAGAAATAAATTAAATTAACTAAAATATGAAAACGGGCGTTTTTTTAAAAAGCGCAAAGCGCTAGCAAGTAGAGCAGCGTGCAGCATGCAAGGTCGCCAGCAGAGTGGAGTGCAAGATGGTAGATCGGGCTGACCCGCTCGAGGCCAGCCTTAAGTGGGGCGGGCGGAGGAGGTCCAGAGAGCTAGAACGCTCGATCCGGCGCCTCTGCAGCGTCGCACCCACACCCAGAATGGCGGCGGAAAAGCAGCAACAGGCTGAAAACCCCCAGATCCCGGACCCGCTAAGCAGCGGTGAATTCCAACAATTAAAGTGCAGAGATAGTCAAGAGATTTGAGGAATGTGCCCGGTGGGCCCAGGGGGGCGGTAAACCAAGACGCCGCCCAGGGTGAAGTGGGGGGACATGGCCAGCGAGAACTCCATCGCTTCGCCGTCCACAAGCCCGCCGGAGAGCTCCTTAGAAAGAGACCATATATCCCTAAAAACTACAGTGACGCCTTCCCCTCTGCCTGACTTACGATCTTCCCTGGCTATTTTGTAACCCTGTGGAATCGTTCAACCATGTCCGTGATAAACAGGAGATCTAGTTGTTCATCTAAGATCAGCTCATGCATGTCCGAGGCATGCTTAGCCAAAGATTGCGCATTGATAAGAGCTGCCCGAATATTAGTCTTTCGTGCTGTGTGAGAGGGGAGAGCGGGCTGCATTGTTTGAAAGCAGAAGTGCATATGTGGATGAAAATAAATTACTGAGTCTATTCCTAATTTTTGGGTACAGTTAGGAAACAATTGTGTCCAACAAAGGCAGTTCAGTTTTCCAACTTTTCCAGAAGGAATTTGTGGGACATTGTGGCGTACGCAGAGAAAAAGGGCACTAAATCAGACCCCCCAGGATATAGCGGCATGGATTCGCAAATTTAGCGGCACAAAAATTGAAATTTAGCGGCACAAATATGGAAATTTAGCGGCAATTTTGCGGCATTTTATTTGGCCATTTTTCCTACAACAAACACAGATATCTTAGCTTTTTTAGTTATTTAACAACATGAAGCTATATCGCTATATTGAGGTGTTAAACTGGTACTAATGAGGTGCATCCAATGCCCATAGAGTGTTACCAAGTTGAAAAGTACCGAAATAATGACATAATCCAATGACAAATTTGCTACATTATACCCCAAAATTTGCCCTTTATCGCCAACAAAATTACTCAACCCTACTGCATAATTTAGCCTTCTACTGCCACATCATTCCAGTAACCCTGATTATAAATTTCCTTTTAAAAGCTTGGTTAGCCTAGAACGTATTGTGATTCTTTCTCTAAGATAAACATGGACCATTCTAAGATGGCAGTCAAATTGACTTGTTGGAAGAAGCAAATTCTGACATCCTACCAACTGGATTGTGGCTTCTAGCTGTCGAGTGTCAATATCCTAATTCATCCATCGAAATGACAGCATCATGTGGCAGCACAAAGGCATCCATTATTACAGTAAATGTACTTTCACCTCTCTTATGCAGTAAGCACATGAATAGTTAAAACATTGATAATTCTAGTTTTACAGTGATGGCTCAAATAAAGGAAATATTAAACTATCTTCACTTTTGTTTAGGCGTTTTAATTTAATTTCTGGTGTGACCTACATACTGATAACATTGCAGCTGAGGCCGCCAATGTGTCCTGCCTTGTTGCCTCCAGTACTGATGGAGTACCACAGGACACATAACCAATTAAAAAATAATAATTTGGGGCTCCCAATAGCTAGGTGCTCAGGGTATCCCTACCCTTCCCCAGTACATACTTTTTGAAGAATATTTTTCAGGACATGGAACCGAGTACAGAATATCTCTAGTCACGCTGCAGCCAGCAAATCAGAGCACTCGCTCCCAAAAAATCTTCAGCCAATCAGAAGGCTTGATTTTATATCAATGTTAGCCTCAACAACAAATACATTCAGTCACTTGCAAGTGAGACCCTATGCCTTTTCTAAGTATATACAATAGGTGTTCAACAGACAGATACTGCTATTTGCATTACAGAAAACAGCAGCATCACTTCATTTACACAAATACTATTACCCTTAACTAAATGTTAATGCATACTAGAATATGGCACGTTTCTTGATAGAATACATTAGTTCACAAGGCTGTACATTTCACAAATGCAGTTCATCTGTTCGTGAGCCGGACACATTTTTGTTGGGCAATGGAATTTCGGCGCAGCCTCCACACGGATATCTGGTGATTTGCCCAAGATCACACAATTGGGTTAAGTGGTGCTTGCCAATATAAAAGCTGAAATGCGCACTTGACCCAGCCACGGATGTAGAAGCCACTTGCCAAAACCCATAGTTTCATCTTTGCATCCTGAACGACCCTCGGCAGGGTACCTTTTCCACCCCAGCCCGTTGCATTTCCTGCCAGCCTTTCTGCCCAGCCCGCCTTGGGTCCGAGGTAATCAGCCCCACATGCCAAACTCGGCACACGGAGGGCGTAGAAGGCCCGTGGCCCATCTCAGGGCGCTACTGTTTATTTGAACTGCGCCGTCCCCACTCTGCGCGGGTTCAAACGGTCAGGGGTGTCGAGGCACATTAATGGCCCGGGCGCTGCCGTGGCGGTGTTTGGGCAGAGGGCTCTCTGGATGGGCCCCGCTGCACCCCGCACACCGTCCTGTCAATCTCCCTGACCGAGGGGGTCACGGGATGCCGTGAACCCAGACATGTTGTGACACGTGCTTCCGGTGTGCTCGGCTTCGTGAGCGCCTTTGACCTCTTTTCGGGGTGCTCTGCTCCTCACGAGCCAGGTCACTTCAGGCCCAGAAGGATTCTTGTAAAATAACTTTATCAGTAATTCTTGTAAAAAAAACTTAATCCGTAATGCTCTACATAATCCTGATTTATGTTAACGCTGTTGAACTATGTGATGTGCGGTGAACTGTGTTAATTATATAAACATATTTCTCGTGGTTTGGCTGCAGGTGAAGTTATTTGGGGTGTGCCTGTGTCACTCACGTCCTCAGTGGGGTCACAATCTTTCACTTCTTCCTCTAGACAACAGGACATGGATTCGCTTTTGTAAAAATACCGTGATTTCTACAAAAGTGCCGATTTCGCAGGCACTTTCGTAAAAATAGCGGTATTTTTACAAAAAGTGCCGTTTCGCGGCAAATCGCGAAATCGCGATATCCTGGAGGGTCTGCTAAATGGACGACCTGGTCTTGTACCAGGTCTCGAGCCAGTTGCTGACATCTAACCCAAGCAATATTAATCGGGTAGAAATCAATAAGGGCACTCAGTTAAGAGCAACACACAGATAGCTGATACTATATGACTTTAATAAAACACTAGCACAAGTACATATATTAGCGACGTTGGCTAAACAGTAGCAGAATGGTTACATGTATAGTTATTGTGCAATACTAGCACAACGATAGCATAAGCAAGAACAGACTTGAATCACCTGCAAAGCAATAAATCAAAAGCGCAACAATATTCTGTAAATCAAGCTAGAGCAGGAGAATCTGGCCCTTCGCCCATGAAAATGTAACTTTAGCAGTCCGCGCCAGGAATCCCGTTCGTACTTTTCTCTCGTTGGGAACAGTGCAACAAGGGCTGCAGCTGTGGCCATGACAGCAATCTGCACAACTTCATGTGTGAGCTTCTCTGAGGAATCTGCACCCCTACTTTTTATGCACTAAAAGCGGGCTTACTCAACATCATGTTCCTTTGTGATGTTATCAGTGTTTTCGCTAACCCAGGATTCTCCGGACTCTTGCTCTCTCTGGTACCAATCAGTCATCCTCCCAGGACTTTCAAACTACTCATTCGAGGTCAGTGCAACCTCAACATTATGTCTCCCACAATCCACATGCCTCTGCAAACACAGCACCTTGACAGATAGTTGCATCTATTAAAGATGGCAAAACAAGTGTCACAAGATCATTCCCTTTATACTGTACATGTACAACCTGTAAACAGATTGAAAGATCTGCATGACCAACAATAATATTCAAAATGGCCATTGGAATGTTATAAAATGGTTTGCCGATATTCTGTAAATGTGCCCCAAATGAAAGAAAAGGTATG
Organism: Lissotriton helveticus; assembly: GCF_964261635.1. Classification (NCBI taxonomy): domain Eukaryota; kingdom Metazoa; phylum Chordata; class Amphibia; order Caudata; family Salamandridae; genus Lissotriton; species Lissotriton helveticus. Next base: position 24,320 of record NW_027611789.1, read on the forward strand.
ATTTTAAAAATAAATACCCAGGAGTCTTTATAAAAATGCTTTTTCAGCCTTGAAGTCAAGGATCACATTGAAGACAGAACAGTGTTCGCTACTAAAAGAGCGCTGTCCAATTATACTTTGCTAAGATGTTAGACGGGCAAAAGAGGAGAACTGATACTATTACCTCAAGAGTGTTAGCAGAAATACATATTTTAAAATGTGGATTATTTTTTATTTTATTTAATAACAGCAGCAGTAACAGTTCAGTAAGAAAGATCTATGTATAGCATGTTGACGGTTCCTAGATCGATGGAGACTGGATTGTTAATGTGTTTGATTAAATTAAATATAAGTTGTTGTCTGGCTTAGTTGTGTCAGTTGTATGATTATGATTGATGCAGGTAAAGATGTAGCAAAGACCATAGCATATATCTAACTGGATAGAATATACATTCATGAAATGATTGTACATATTTACAGCCGGGGGGGGGGCAGATTATAAACTTTATCTCGCCAGCCACTGTTCAGTGTTATTTTGAATTTTTATAATTAAAGTAGCACTGATGTCTTGCAATAGGACGTTCCAGTCCTGAGGGCCTACAAGGTGGAATGACTCGAACTTGAAGGTTGCAAAAGGTTTTTAAATTGTGAGGATGTGAGTACCAAGATAGGATGTCCGAGAGATAGTTTGGGGCTTTGAAAACTACTGTCAGTAGTTTTGTTTAAGGACTGGTTTGTGGCAGTTTCCTAGAAGGCATGTTAGAGTGATGCTGAGGAGTGGATATGCCTGGATAAATTGTGCATAGTTGGGGTGGCAAAATATATAACCTTGAGGGGCAAAAGAATGATGGGAAATGCTGACTGGAAAGCTATTACTCTAATCCAGTCTACTGAAAAAGGAGTTGATTAGTCGTTTCGCTGTCTTTGTAGTAGCATATTTTGGCCTACATCTAATAGTTAAAATGTTAACTATTAAATGTACGCCAAGATATATATATATATATTTAATAAAGGCCTCCACCTTTGTTTATGGGGTTAAAGGAATCCTAGTATTCCCAGGTGAAATGACATACTGCAGAGATTCAGATTAGATGCAAATCACTAGGAGAGATGGGTGCTTTTGGTGAGGGGATAGTATTGCAAGTTATGTTTTGAGGTGGTCAGCATGAGAGGTATTGGTGCTATCCAGTGTCAGATATTTGTGAAGCAGTTAGTGATGTGTGATTAAGGGTAAAATGTGAAAGTAGGGAAGGAGAAGATGATTTGAATGTTGTCAGAATAAAGGTGACAAGAGAACCCAAATGAAGAAATTATCTGACCAAGAAGGGATGTATAAAGCGAGAAAAGGAGTGGGGCCAGTTTAGAACAGACCCATGTGGGATACCCACTGGAAATGGGGTGGGTATGTCTGGGTTTACAGGTGACTGGAAAAGAGTCGTTCGACAGGTATGAAGGGACTCATTTGTGAATACCTAATGTATAGGTGACTCCTTCCCCTTACTGATGATGAACTAGTTACTCCCTATGGTTTGGTCGAGTTCCTTTTGTTGATTTTATCAGGATTTTATTGTGTTTTAAACTGTTTCTACGGTTACAGGGTCTGTAAAAATCAGATTTTAATTGTATGTATTGCAGCATTTTCTTTTTATGGCTGTATATGCCAAATAAAAATATAATAATAAACGACTCATTTGTGTGCAAGGTATGTTATGCATTGTCCTGGGTGGACAATATTATAAGATGGTCAATATTGCTGACGTCTGCAAGTAGGTCTAAATGTTTGAGTACAGAAAACAGTCAATTGTTGACAATGGTGATAACGTTTGATAAATATGAAATTGCTGTTTCTGTGGAATGGAGAGTGGGGACATCAGGTCGTCGGGTGTTAATGAGAAAAGACTAACCAGAAGGTTATTAAAGATCAGCTTCTCCAGTTTCTCTGCAAAAAGGGCCGTTGATGAACTGGACAATATCTTGATGGTCACAAGGGATCGGTAGAATTTTTTTGGGAGATGCCAATTATATATGCGCCAGCTGTGAGAAAAAGGTTAGAGAAGATAAGACTGCTGGATGCGACGTAGAGAAGTTTGATGGTTTGAAGATAGCAATAGGATGATGGTGCTTACGGTTTTGGTCTAGGGTTACTAACTAGTGGAAAATCTTTATCAAGTTTAAAGATTTCATGTATTAATGCTTTATAGAACTGGATACTGCAAAATTCTTCGTAAATTGCAAGAAGAGCGGTACCAAGTCTGGGGATTAACGAAGCGAAGAATACTTGGCAAAGGCATCTAGAATTACACCTGTTTCAAGAGCTTTCCCAGATTTAAGAGTTTAAACATCTATTTCGGAACAAAAACAGTCTATTGGAAAGATGTAGGCAAATATACATAATCTTTATCTTGCAGATAAATGTTTTGAAAAGTACATGGGTAAATATATTCATAAGGAGACGTGGCCAGGTCACTGGCGAAGATGACCGCTTAGTGGAAGAGTATTGCTTCTGAGCTTGTTATCCATCATCATCCTTACTACTTGACCCACAACCAGTGAACCAAAACAATGTGCAATAATACTGATTACTGCTGTGCTCCATTTTTGGATGATCAGCGATGTGGGCAATCCCCTAGTCAGGCTGTGGTGTATGTGAGTCTTGGTGGTGGAGTACAGAATTGTCAGTACCCATTTGTGGTTTTGAATCTATACATGGGCTCATGCCACCATGTTAGTTGAGCCTTAGAAACTCCCTTACGGATCTGATCAGTAAGGGCATGGAAAAATAGACGTCAGATCCAAGAATTGGTCCGGCAGAAATGCACACATGCATGGACCTGTTGGCAAGGATCATCTGCCATCTTGAGGAAGCAGCGCCCAACTTAGAGATTCCGAAAGAGGCCTGCTGTGACAAATGTCTTATTCTGCAGTAGGACTGTCGCTGGATTGCTGTGAGAGAGTTATCTTTTTTTCAACACTGAAGCACTTGGATAATTCTGTATATTGCTGGGCTCTCATTATCGCTTATACTCCCTGGAGGACAAGATGATGAAGAGCCTTCCAGCGGGCTTCGATAAAACGCAAGTTGGGGATCATATTTGCACTTGCTGTAATTGAAACTATAAGGGTTGGAGAGCTCTTTACTTCATTTAGGGTTGTAACATTTGTGCACTACTGATTTCGAAATTTAGATTAGGTTTGAGGAAGGCATTGGGAGACCGTGGTGCACCGTACGTCTAGGTTTACTGATCATAGTGGGCACAGTGTAGTATTTACATTCTTGAACTCTCAGCTGAGCTATAGAGTGCCAACCAGTTATAACTCAGGGCAGGGATATCCCAAACTGGGCAAATTGTAGTTGGAACATTAAAAAGAATCCTGATAACGAGAGTCAGTTACAGGGGGCGGGGCAGGCCAGTGCGAAAGACGAAATTAAAGTAATCTTGTTGGTCATGAAGACTAGCTATAATGCTATAAGTGGAGGAGGGATGTAGGTGGGGCAACAGAATTGAGGTAGCAGAGCATCGCTTCTCAGATCTAGAAGCTGTTACTGCTACCACCAAAGAAACTCTTGCGGATGGGAAAATTATACCCCTAATAAAAGCAAAAAACAAAGGCCTTGCGGCTCGCTCACAAACATCCATATAATAGTCCTCGTGTAACCCTTCATCGTAAATCTCCTTGGTAATATCTTTGGTAGATTCCATTTTTCATAACTGTGCAAAATTGAAATAGCACACTTTCCGTTAACTGAGAACGCAAGTGCATATCATGTACGTTTAAATATGCAATGCCCCATCCCACTAAGCTGAAACTACAACATGAGAATAAAGCATATATATTTACTGATCTTGAAGAAGTAATTAAGATCATCAAGTCTGCCCTCGACAAAGAGGGTCTGTGACAAAGTGATTCTGTGTGCTGTAAATACTAATCCTACAGGCTCTGGCAGTGCGTAGTGAGATTAAATGACATGAGGAGCGATCCAAGGATGCAACACAATGGGATAGGGATAGTTATGAATCTGGAACAGTGAAACTGTTGAGGACGTTCCAGTAATAGACCTCTGGTCATGTAATATACACAGTCAGATACTAGTAGATTCAGTAACAGTTGTTTAGATTTTGTGCCACGTTTTGTGGCTGTTGGGAATTTTGCCACCTGTACAGCAGTGACAAATTAAACAGCTCTGCAGTTAGAGGGGGTGAAATGTCTGTCGGCATAGCCGGGAAGGGAGCGAGGGCAAAGAGGGACACCCCCTGTAGAACTAATTGTTTTTAAATGGCAGTCACCACGGGCAAACACTGGTGTCAAGAATGTTTCAATGTTTGCCCCGCAGTGAAATGTACGCAAACGCAATGGTGTGTGTCTCATAGCGTGGCCCGAACACCTCACTAATACTTTTCTTAAAGGTGTTAACTTCTCCTCCATTGGTAGAGCTCGGAAAGCCGAGGGCATGTCATGCCCCTGTGTGTGTAAACTAGACATGTTAGTTACAATTATTAGTTGTTCGGTGGTTGGGGCAGTTTCACTTCATTGAAAGTTGGAGGCTTAGGTTTAGGTTTGGATGAGAGGGGGGTGCTTTTAGTGTATGGGATTTTCTTTTTAGAGGACACCAGTTAGATTTGATTTCTGTTCACTACGTCAAGGTCCATGGTTAGAACGTATAAGTTGAAAATTATACCATATGAACCTTTACAAATGTGTTCTACAACCAAAGCTTCTGGAAGGTTTAAGGCATTAACCCTAAGAAAACGTAACTTGTGACTCCATACCTTGACCTACATGGAGTCAATGTGGCATTTCTACAGCAGACACGTATCAACCCGAAATATATGAAGTGGGGTTGCTACAGATACTTAGTATCTTTAAACTCCTGCTGCAACCGTTTCACCATTATGATAGTTTACACTATCCACTTTAAACCATAGCAGGTACACATTGACCCAGAAGGTAGAGTGTTACTTGAAAGAGGTCTGATCTATGATGTCCTGTTCACATTACAAAATATATACACCCACAGAAGAGACTCCCAGTTATTCTTTGAAGTCCTCCTGCTATGTCGGAAATATAATACCCTTAATATTTATTATACGGGGGACTTAATCTTCCTGTTAATCCGTTCACTAGATAATGTGAAATCACAGGGAGCGTCAACCTTCAAGTCTCTGAAAACAATCCACCATATAATGAAAATGATGGACATAAACGAGTTTAGCGGACAAATTACAGCTCTTATTAGGCATACTCCTTTTATTCATCTTTACACTCTTCTTTTTCAAGAATAAACTACTTGGAATGACTATGAATCTTCCTCTATGGATCACAGATGTGACTTACTTGCCGTACCTTGTCGGTTCAGCTAAAGTTGGTAATCCCGATCGGTTTTATGCCACGCTGTGGGGCGGTGTCTGTATTCTTAGAGGCACATCAAATCTATCAGACAACTGCCCCAGCTGGAAAGTTCCATCCTACACCTTGAAAAAAAATATATATAGAGAGAGTGCTGATTGTAACCTTTTTACAGCGCAGAACTAAAAAAACAGGCTGATGGGTTGGGCCGGCCCGCCTCTTATAGAGGTCAGTTGGTAAGGGGTCGGCCATCTTGGGAAGGGATGGGAGGTATGGGAGGCTGACTTTATGCTTTGGAGGGTTCTGGTGTGGACCTGAAGCTCAGTTTGTAAGTCATGTGGCGAGGAAGACCAACGAGGAGGTAAAGAAACCCTGCTCTCTACCAGAGACATCAGATCCTGAGGTGAAATATCTCAGCAAATATGCTGAGCACGCAGATATGTTGCTGGGAGCATCTGGATACTTGGGTAATAACAGTTGAGAAATACAGCTGTCATACATACATCAAAGGGTAACATTGCTAACAGCAAGTACTACTGGATGCCTTTATAACCTATTTCGCTGACCTTCACTCTCATAGGCTCACTGCAGACTTTTCACAGATACTACAAGGGAATACATTGGCCACGAAAGCCAAGGTAGTTAAGTATTAATCAAACGTGGGGATTGTTGATCTGCAGAGGCTATTCAGAGGTTTTCCCCGGCACTGTCGACCAGTATGCGACACAATGCTTTCTGTCATTTGGGCCACGTTAGCGCTCTATAATCTGGAGTGGGAATCTGAATCAAAGAAGCACATTCTGTTTTGTATGCATTAAATCTATTTTCTATAGAGAGAATGACTCTTTTCCTTGGCAAATATCTCCTATAATCTGCTCAACCAATCACCCGGAGCCTGGAGTTCCTGTTTCCCCCAGTTTGCTGGGATTGCCCTTATTGCTGTGATTATATCTACTGTAATCGGCTTCCTGTTCAAAGATCTGTGAGCTTTCCCCTGCTGGTATTGCAAGCCTAGAAGGACTACCCCAGGGTCCTTTTGGATGTTAACACCAAAAGCTAAATCAGTCTCAGTCAGGATTATTTCCCAGTATTAATGAAGTTTGTTTCATAACTATAACAAGGCAAGAGACTACCAACTGATCCGCACCCTCTCCAGCATAGATCATACCTCGACACTTAGCATCTCTTATCCGGGAGCTGGTACCAATGTTCAGGGATATTGTATTGCTTCTGCCGGATTGTTACACTTTGGGCTGATAGGCCAGCCTTGTCATAAAGAGGCTCCTAGTTTCTTGGAGATGTGGTCACTCCAAGGTCCTCCTCCTCCCACTATATTTGACAAGGCGTGTTTTTTGGACTTTAAACCCCAGCAAGTGCTTATTATGAGTTGAAATTACACGTCGGTTGTGTGCTCCATCCTTGAGCCATTTTTAAGAGGTGAGAGTCTGTGTTCCTCCTTGTTTAATGTGCGGGTGTAGAACCCAACGACATACCTGCTTGTGTAGTAAACACTCTGACACAGGAAGTTTATATTGTCTTTTTATTTCTTCAAACGATTTTATCTGACAATTCTGGAACATTTAATCTAATATAACACATCTACTCGTTCTCTGTATCTGGAAGGTCGTCGTAAAGTATGATTTTAAATACGTAGGTATGAAAGGAGACGGATAGGAGGTTAAACTAAATGCCAGCCACCATGTCCCATATTGCTTAAGTTACTCTGATGATTTGAGAGTAGTATAAACCACAGCTGTGTTGAGCTAGGCTCAGGCAAGGTACCTGCATAGAATAATTATTGCAATTAAGTAATTGATGTTGCACCATGGTGGTGTTTTTTTTCTATCACCAAGCCTCCCCGTTGGACCGGGCTGTAAAGTGTCTTACTTACTAATTTCGGGGGCATTCCCATTAAATTGAAATGGTTAATTGCTGACAGTAGCTGCTTCAACACCATTCCCTTCACTGCCAGAGGGATTTTTTGAAATTATTATAAGATTCTGGGTAAGATGTTTATTTTCACTATGGTAACCCTAACCAACCAGGAAAATATTTTATGTGCCACGACTGAAAGTCTAGTTTAACCTCTGTCAATACACAATCAAAGCTAAAATTCCCCACGTGAGAGTTGGTGTGAGCCAAATGGGTACTGTCAAGGTAGCACAGTTTGAAAGTATTAGATCGTTCAAAGGCTCAGATTGCTGCGATAGTGCGTTAAAAAGTAGGGACTTTTCTATATTTATCTTAAAGCCTGAGACCATCCTATATCTTTCCTATTCTTCTAATAGGAGAGGCAAAGAGTCCATCCAGTCCTCTAAAGAAATCCTATACTGTGGTTATGGGGTTCTCGGGCCTGTCATTTTCAGATGGGTAGTCAGTAATGATTGTCCCTAGCTCTTCTCTAATGGAGGGTTTGCGTGAAAGGGAGTCTTTCAGCCTCCAAATGAGATTCCTGTTTGGAAGCTTCGGGATCCAGAGCATGAGGGACAGCAGGTCATGGCGAGAAAGGCCATGGGGCATAGGGAAACGTTTGTGAAAGAGAATGAGCCACAAGGCAGCAGGGAGTTGTCACCATGTGCTTTCTTTCAAGCATCTAGTCATGCCTTGTCCAGCTGTTCCCTAAAGCCCTTGTTGATCATCTCTCCCCATTGTATATTTGATGAATGCGGGCCCTCTGACTGCCCATAACTAGGTTACAGTCACTCTAAATTAACCCTCATTCCTAGACAAATTCAAATGTTGATGATATGTCAGATTTGAGGGACTATTCCTGCCCTGAGGTTTGGGTGTTGGTAAGCTATGGCATATGTATTGCTAGCTATTTGCAGAGCCACTCAGAGCATTCTTATAGCCATACCTAGGCTGTCCTTTTGATCGTACCTCGGAAGGAAATACCACAGAGGATGGGCACTCTGCTGATTTGGAAATATGAGATGAAAGCAATTGTAACCAAAAAAAATCTAGCTTTCAGTCTAGCCCAGTTGGATTTTAATAAGTGTATTTCTCGAAGGAGTCAGTTCTCCACTTTGTTTACAAGTTATTTATAGCCCTTCTCTTCACAAGAACATTAAGAACCTTAACACCGAGGCTGAATAGCCACCCCATGTTTGTATAACGGTGGTCAGAGATGTGATAAGAGCCTTAAGCCCTCCACGAATCCCCACCTCCATTGTCTGTGGATATCTCACCTCTTTCTTAGGGGTTTTGCATGTTGCTGTCTCGCTACATACTGCCTTGTGTACCTTGCTACCAGCTTAAGTGTTGTATAGTACACCCATTCAGCCACCACGAAAAAAACTCCCCTCTTAATCTGAACACCAACCAAACACATTTTATCCCTAAGTTCGACTATCCAGCAATTGTTAATTGTCATCATGTCTTCAGTGCCCAATGTATCTCCCTCTTCCCTCATTTTCATGAGTCCCCTGTGCAGTTCCCTGGGAGAGGCCAAGATCGCCTTGCACGATGTGTGGTCTGAAATCTTTTCTTGCTCACCAGGTGTAGGGGCCCTTGTGCCGCTATGATCTCGGTCTTCCCCCTGTAGCTTCACTACCTCCATTAGAGCAGCTTGTTTGGCTTTTTCAATCTCTTTTCTTTGGAGGTGTTTCCTTGCCTATTCCGGTGCATTTTCTATCTCTGTCAACCAGCGAGGACCCAGCCAGAGGTCTGAATCTCCGCCAGTTGAAACTCCACCAGTAGCCATAGACTTTGATTAGCTTCTTCCACAGATTTGACAAAATGCTGAAAATAAGGCAAAATCAGTGCCCCCATTTGGCATCAAATGTTGTTTGTGTATATGTCCAGTAACTTGGCAGAAATGTGTTCTTCTCTTCAGTGTTGCTGTAGCTAAGTCCTGGTATAGCTCTTGCTTGTAACCTTCATACTCCACAAAGTCTTTGGATCAGACAAGCGCCATGATTCCTTGTTCCCATCAAAATAACGAATGTGCGTGAAAATGTTTGATGAAGCTTTGCAGCAGGGACTCTACATCCACCATCCTAAGGGTGTTGTCCAAGCATATCAGACTGTCACCTGGCTTGTCTCTGGTGAGGCGGAGCAGCTGTTGGGCGAAGGTCTGAATTTTTAGCCCAGCTACCCTTGAGGAAGGCCTCTGATTCTAACATTATTTTTTCAGATCTTCTTTTATCGAACAGATTTCCTCCTTGATTTCTTTTTCTCTCTTTTTTTTTAATCTTTCTTTATAGAGGTGAATATGCATAGTACAACGCATCCACAAGTTATTAAACATAACAAGTATTTTGTAACAGCAGATAAGCAGGACATATCACAAGGGGTCTAAGAGGTCACAGGACATGGGCAAAATCCAGTGACAAATGCATTCACAGCCTTTGATGTGGCCTGTGTGTTCAGTAGAGTATCAGTAATTCTCCCATCCTGCATCTGGCAACCTGAGGATAGGGGTGTGGGGAGGCCACGTCACCCTCTTTGATTGCTTTAACAAATTGTTGGAGATAGTCCTGAGAGATTGTCACTGGTGGTCCTTGATCTATCCCTGTCTCTGGTGAGGACTGGGTAGAACTCTGGGCCCTCTCTCCCTTGCTGCTGCTTCCTCTTTTGGCGTTGAAAATGTCAATGATATTTCGATCTTAGTGATCTCAGCTTGAGACCATTTTGGTGGTTTAGTAGGCCAGTTTTCTCATAGAGGTCATGTTTGCCCTGATCGCGCACAAGTCCGTAAAAGAGGCTTTCACACTCCGTTGATCACTCCAGCTCAATTTGGGTCAGCTTACTACATCAGCGTTCGCGTGGCACATTTTGGTAACACCTCGGCTGAAGCCCAGAGAGGTAATTACTAGTGCATATTGGGCCCTAGAAACCTACGTGGCTTACCATCTCCTGGGGACCTGGCATCATTTTTGGGCGGTCTCATTTCTAGCTCTCACAGCACCCCATTGGGCCCTGCCAGGTCCTTACCGTTTTCCAAATGTCCATTACCACAGGTAAAGAGACAGGGTATCCTTCCCAGTGTCCGGTATGCAATGTTCTTAGTCCAGGCACCTCTAAAGCACTTTCAGCCTCTGTGCAGGCCCCCAAAGCAGGACCTGAACTCAATCCAGGCTCAGGCTGCATTATTTCCTTCAGATGGTATCGGTTTGGGCGGCTCATCATGTGTCCGGGCACTGTCATTGCTCTAGACCCCCAAATCACAGGGGTATGCCAATTAGCCTCGAATACGCAAGATGTCGACCACCCAGAAGGCCTTCATGGTGGTCACAGGTGGAACAGGGAGCTACAGACACTGTTGTGCTCTCCATCTCCCTCTTCATAGGCTCTTGGGCTCTCACTACGGACCCACACTGTCACCCACCTCCTAGTAGGGAATGTCCAGTCGGACTACTTCAAGATGGAGGCCCGCCTTACTTGCCGCACTGCAGAGCCCTAGCCCTGATCTTATGGATATCCTCATATCTCAGAGGCGTTATACCCGTCCCTCACTTCCCAGTTTTGCTCCACGAGGGTGGACCCCAAGAAACACTGATGCTGGCAAAAATGATGGGACAAGGAGTAAAGTTCCAGTGCTCAGATCCACTCCATTCTCTGGCTGGCCATACTCCCGATATTTAAACATTGTAGCCCTAATTTGGGTGCATTAACCATCCACAGGTCGACTTCCTCTCCTATTACTCGCTGACTTTAAGCTTGCCGTTGACCATGTACAGCGCCCGGCTGCCTGTTGATTAGGTTTGCATTTACATACATAACTAACATAATTACCGTGGCTCAGAAATACAATAGACCGTGCCTTTAACAGGAAAGCCCTGGCCTCTTACAGACGTACAGACAAGTTCTTTGAAGAATTTCAAGACACATTGGCCACAACCTTACTTAAACTCCAAGCAGAAGTTCTGTAAACAGGACACCTGCCACTCACCACCAAGAAAGCCATTATAGAGGAGGAGCCAAGATGGCGATCGGGATGGTTGTGTAAACGCTTCGCTCCGTGCGCCCTCCCGCCTTGCACGCATATCCTGATGCATATCCTGAGCAGCGTCTGTGATTTCGAATAAGTGAAGGGATACACTCACTTACCGTCTGCTTCTGCAACCCCTCCCTGCAGTAGAACTGGAGAAATGTCCCTTGTGGTTTGGTGGCCTCCGGGGTGTCGAGACCGGGATCCCAAGTGAGGAGAGTGTCCGACCGGAAGTGATTCGTCACCGGCCTCGGGTTCCGCTGAGACGCCGGTCGTAGAGATTCCGAGATCCGTGAACCGAAAGAGAAGAGATCCACCCACTTCCCATAGTGGGCCACCCGGCGGAAGGCGTGATATGGCTGTGCCGGAAAGAAATTTGTGAGGCCCAGCTCCCCCTCGGTGAGATCCCCGGTCATATTCATAGCCCGACCCGGGAGCCTCTGGGTGGCTCCCGAGAAGACACGGAGGCTGGTCTAGCCTTTTGGTGCCTCTCCTTTCTGCCGCCTGCCCCGACCTGAGATCCTGTTGAGAACCCTGCAGTGGCCGGGTGCAGGACCCGAACACACGACGATATGGAGGAACGGGAAACCGAAACGGCTAAGATGGCGGATGATGCCCTCCTGTGTGCCCTTCACCCAGGCGGGGAACCCAGTGCACGAGAGAATCCCAGGGTTTGGCACTGTGAGAGACCACCCACCCCCACGGATGTCCTGGCTGCATTAACAACTTTGCACGCTACCCTGATCCGTGAGGCCCGAGACTTGGGGGAAAAAGTGGATGCCGTCTTTGTTCCGCCATTTTGTGATGGCATGAACTGTTCTCCTGGTGGCGCCGCTGTGTCTACCTTTGATACATTGACCCCGAGTGAATCTGCTCTCGTGGAGTCGAAGACAGTTGTGGATCATGAGCTGGCTATGGTTGCATCGGTTATGCCTGTGGTTGTCTCCTTGGGGCATATCTTTCAACTGCATGTGGAGGAACACCATCGGTCCATTGAGTGAGCGGCTTTGGTGTGGTATCGGCGCTTTCTGCTTCATGTGACTTTATGTTCAGGGATGGCGGGACTGTATTCTGATTTAAAACTGCTGGCACTGTTGATATCGTCGCGTTCCGTCTCCCGCCGTGCATCATTGACGAGACTCCGGTGGCTTGTGACCTATGGCACGGCGGCGTTGCCAAATCCTCCCGGTGTGATCGAACCTCTAGTGCTATTTGATATCCTATCTGAAGACTGGTTCGACGTTTGTGCTATCGACAGAAGAGGCCAAGGGTGACTTTGATTGAGACGTGGAGGGACTCATGGATGGTTTATGGGGATTTAAGGGGTGCTTGCAGAGCTACAATTGATTGCGTTTTTACATGATTGTTGCCACTTGTACTTTTCGTTCACTGCTGTTCGTATTTTTAGCATGCGAAGGTGGGAGGAGCCGGAACGTTAGATCGAGGGCCCTCCTCCTGTATATTTTCCTTTTCTTTTCTCTTTTCTTCTCTGTATTTCGGGTCTCTTATTTAGGGCGACAGGCACGCTGCTGGGGGGGGGGGGTAGGCCGTAGCCATCCGCAGGGGTGCAGGGTGGGGGGTTGGGGGATGGGTTTGTTGTGTTGTTTTTCTTTTGTTTCTATGGCCCTTTGCCCTTTTCTCTTTTTGATGTCACTTTCTTTCGTGTCACCCTTAGTGTGTTTCGCCATGTAGGATGGGACTTGTTCGCCATGATTATTTAGTGATTGTCGCGTCTCTCCTTCCGTGATGCCCCCTTCCCCTCATTTGCAATTTATGTTTATCGTTGGCGTAATTTCTTGCTTCTAGACTAGCTGTAATGGGGGTGTATATGATAGTGCGACATTGATACCACTTAACTTTTTTGTTATTGTAAAATGAACCGTCATTGATCCTTGCTTATGTGTTACTTTAAATGTATGACATGTCCTGATTGTTGACCTGCCGTCGACCCCCCTGGACTGCTGAGCCTTGTATATTATGTTGTTCCTTTATCCTGATATGCGTAGCGGCCGGCCGGATTGGTTGTAGGCCCGTGACTGTCTAACGATGCTGCTACAATAAAGGTTCTTTAATAAAAAAAAAATATATATAAAAAAAAGAAAGCCATTATAACGATGCTGCTAAAGCTTGATAAAGACCAGACACAAAAAAAATTCTGCCTTTCCGATCTTACTCTTGAATATTGATGATAAGATTCTGGTTATCGTAATAGATACAAGTCTAAACCTCATAATAGACAAATTGGTCCTACCAGCTTGAGTAGGATTCATCCCGGGCAACATCGCACATTCTATGCCCATTCTTTGCACTCATGCATCAGCTGCTTCCAGTGGTAAAGGTGTCTCTGTAGATGGCAAGAAAGCCTTTGACCTGCTTGAGTGGCCTTTCTTACTCCAGTTGGTTTCCATAATGGGCCTCGGTAGTTACTTAATTTATCCTGTCAAACTGCTATTCTCTGTATTTTGACATCAATAAAGGTACCAGACAGGTAGGTCCTCTATCCAACTTGCTCTTTTCCATTGCGTTGGAGTTCCTAAACTTTCAACGGAGGGAAAACCTGCCCAAAGAGGGGATTGCCTTTTCTTCCTAAAAGCTGCTGGTCTAATTTTACGCAGACCGTATTCTATTGTTCATTAAACATCCCATTTCCAATATATCCCTCATATTGATAGAAATTCTGAGATCCAGAAACTTTGATGTCATAAGGTGTTTGTGGGAAAGGGACTTTGGTGTGAAAGTGAACATGGACAGCTGGCGTAACTGCTGGGTGGAAACTGAAACAATATCAATGAAGTATATGCATAAGGTCCTCCATTTCAAATTTGTAAACGGTCTGTAGTGCATGCCAGTCTGCTTGCATACATCAATGACCTGGCTAGTCCCACATGTCACAGATGCTAACACCCATACACAGACTTCATTCATTTAGTGTGTTACCCAGACTTATGCAACTTCTGGTTGGAAATCACAGAGGCAGTGTCCAAAATGGTCAATACACACTTCTATTTCTCACCATTGAAGGTATTGCTGTGTTACGCTGCAAACATTCCAAGGCCTATCTAGCAGTTAGCTGCCTGCTTCTGTTGCTGACCCTATGCTCATTAGCGATGCTGTGAATAGAAGGACCACTTCTGAGGCTACAACATTGTTTGGTGTTTTTTGTAATGATAATGCTGAATCTACTAAAGCTATATTCCTCATTTTAACCGATTACTGCAAGACGGTGGAAAAAAATTTCAGACTTTTTGGGTCTTCTGTGATACCATATTGGCAGACGGTCTCTCTGTGAACTGTGGCTGCAATTTGATGGTGTAATGCTTTTGGATTAATGTGAATCAATAGCTGGTCAGGTTGCAGATGCCCTGCTGGAGGGTCCTCTACAATATATGTTAAGATTATAACACTGCCCAAACGTTCTATAGTACTGAATATCAGAGTAGGTTCCAGTGGTTTATGTCACTGCTGGACGGATGTTGCAGTTGGCACTGATGGTGTTCTCACTGGACACAAAAAATCAAATAAAATAATAAAAAATATCATTTATATCATCTGTATTCTACCTATGTCTCAATGAAGTGAAATAAATTCCCTGGTTACTTCTCCAGTGGACAGCTCAGCTATTCTTTTGGTAACCTAAGTCTAATTTCTGTTTTTTTAAATATGTGAATTATTTGACAACTTTCCCTTTGACCTAGTGGCATAAATGTTTGCTTTGCTTTTTCTTTCTTTAGAATTTTTTCTTAAGCCTTTAGTTATATGCATAGCATTTCTTTCGGAGTCTAAACATGTAATTGTTGTCTTTTGAAGGTATAAATAATTACTCTTACTCCGCAATTTGTTCCTCCAAGCCTGATACTTAAGATTTAATTCCATAAACGTTACTGAATATGGCCACAACCCTAATGGTGGCTTTGAGTGCATCCCATTACACGGTTCTAGAAGTATCTTTCACTTTGATGTCACTCAATAGTTATTTTAGAAATCACAATGTTCTTTTTCTTTTACTATGTTTCAAAATATAATCAACATTTTGGTCCAAAATGGCAATTGTTTCAGACATGTCATCTAATATTCTGAACAAAGTTTCTTAAACATAGTACCAGTCGTATAAAATGATAAGGCAATTAAAAATAAAGGTAAATTCTGCCTCGTCAGAAATTTGATATGCCATTGATCAATTCTTTTTCTTTATTAAAACGCCTTTTGAATTTCAATATAGCTTTCAGTTTTCTATATTCAGCCACAGTGAACCGATGAAGTGAAGGATCACTAAAAACAAGCAGTTAAGAGGAATATATTTCCGAGGTTATACTTATGCAGAATTGGGGGGGGGGGGGTCATCAGAATTTGGAGAATATTTTTTTATTAAATAAAGAATCTACAAATCTATATTGATTTTGAAATAAACATACCTCCTCCCGCTTTTTATCTCTGAGGATCAACTGGAACTACCAACCAAACTTCTATCAATCTCTCTATATTTTGGTTAGCAACTTGGCTTTCTTACAAAAAAGAAGTATCAGCTTTGTCTAGTCCCCTGTTTTTTCTTGGTCAGGTTAGTATTCAAAATCACGATCATAATTGTCATAGAATTATGAATCCTTCCTAACATTGTAACAACTACATACCAATGGTGCAATACTTCTTTTTTGATAGAAATCAAATTAGCTGTCTGGGATAATTAGCATAAAGATAGCTTGCTTCAAGAAACCACAGACCACTTCCGAACTCCTGTGAAAGTGAATTGTCATGATAAAAATCCAAGTGTCTGTAACAAATTAGGTTATTAGTTGAGAGCAGCGTAAACCCTGTTCAGTTAATAAACATACTCCTTGTAATGGTGAACCACAAAATTCACTAAATAAACCTGTGTCTAACACTAGTGGCTTGGCTTAAAGCATTCAGGCTCAACTTCAAGGCAATGTGTAAAGTTTTTATGCAGCCATCAAAACAGTAGTAAAGTGAAAACACAACAAGAAAAGCCCCAAACCAATTTGGAAAAGGAGCCTACATAAATAAAATGACAACATAAATCAAATCAGTAGAACCAAAGATATGAGTTCTTAAAGTTGTAGGTGAAAATAGATCCAAAAATCACCACTTCAGATAAGTGGTCATGCTGGACTGAGGAAAGTCACATGTTCAGGCTAACCGCAATGGAATATGAGTCCGATACAGAGACCAGATTCGTCCCGCTGAAGAGTTGCCTTCTCAAGTCCACATGAAGAGAGCCCTGCGCAAGGGGCAGGTCCAGCATCGCTGATGGTTGCTGCTTTAGAGCGAAGAGCCGTTGTCATGATAAATTCACATTGGTGGTTGACTCGGGCTGTTGCTATTGGTGTAAAGAGCAGGTCTGGTTGGACCTTTGCATTGGCAGTCATCACTGACAGTTGTGTCACCGCAAAGAGCAGGTCCTGCTGGTGCTTCATGGTGGCAGTCGTTGCACTCTGTCGCTTTTCGGTGCGAAGAGGTCACTTTGCTATCGCAAGGATCCAAGAACTTCTGTGTCTTCACCTCTTCTTAAGGATGAGTTCTCACTAATGCCAGCCAAGGGTCCAGTATTTGGGGGGCACCTCTTGGGAAACAGTGCTTACTCCAGCAGAGGCCAGCAGAAGGGCTGAGGCAGGTCCCGTTGGTACTGGTCTGCTAGACATTTGCAGGAAAGACTCTGTAACTTGCTGTGTCCCTCAAGCAGGCCCTTGGAGTCACTCAGGAGAGCATGGGCTTAAGGCAAGCATGCCCAAACTTCATTCTTCAGAAAGCAGGACCGTATCTCTTGTGAATCTTCCACAGGTCCAGGACTGTTCTGATAAGAAGTTCTAAAGGCCGTACTTTTATACCTGGTGCCAGCTGTTCTGTGGAGGGAATTCCCCATTAGTAGCATTTAATTTACAGGCCCGAGTAACATTTAGTACCATATACTAGGAACTTACAAGTAAATTAAATACATCATTCAGGTCTGGGCCAATTTTTACATCTTTTAGAAGGGAACAGACAAGCACTTTACCACTGGTCAGCATGGAAAAAGTGCACAGAGTCCTAATAGCCAACAAAAACAGTTTAGGAAAAAGAAGGTGAAGGATGAATCTGGGGGGAACTCTACAGAAAGTGCCTGGTCCAACTGTGTCCTCTTAAATCAACAAAACATTGAACATAAATATTAGCAATGTTTTGTGAAGATGAAAAGTGATGGATGATAAACATCTCACTCCTCAGTCTTACGCACGTCGAGATAACTTGCAATTTGGATCAAAAAGGGCAACAGAATTAGCTGGAAAATGAAAGGATCTTGAGCATTGTTTTTTCGAAATATCATAGAAGAAGGATTGAACAAGCCATGTTTGTAGCACTGCGTATTTAACCTATGATTTTAAGTGGCTAATTAAAGATTTAAGCAACTAGGATTCCCTTAAGTATTGTATTGCCTCCCACTATTAAGAAGGGAATATCTCTAAAAGCATTCATAATTTATTTTAAGTGGTTTAACTCAGTTGTGTTTTCAGAATGCAGGCATTCAGTGAATCTTTAGCAATTTAAAATGGTTCAGTAAATTTGCTTTTGCCTTAAATTTTTGGATTTATTGGCAGTTTAAAAATGTGTAAGTTATTTTATCTGTTCTTCTTCGCGAGATTAGTAAGAGCCTTTTTCATTGACAAAACTTGCCAGACTGTAGGAAGCATTTTCTCAACTGTAGATTTTATCTCTAAATTTGACCACACTATCTGAGTTTTTCATTGTAAGTTTAGTCATTGTTCTTGCAATACTTGTAATATAATTGCTGTTAGTATCCGCATTGTTCAGTACTGCTTGAATTTCTTCAAATATTTGGATGATTTGAGGTTCCTCCCTGTCTGAAACCCATAGGATGTCACTGTGTTTAAATGCTGCTAAATTTTATTTTGTACAGGAGGTGGCGAGATAGCACAAGTCAAATTGCTATGTAGATAACTGGTATTATATGAAAATTGTAAAACAATTTAATATTCAGAAACGCCACTTTTAGTTAAAATATCAAATGACAAAAAATCGGGTAAACCACAATGACCACTAAATGATAACCCCACCTAACCGGATGCCTGATCATTTCACTCTATTTTTATAGTAGATTAAAATTCCCAATACAAGTGAATTTTAACAAGTACTGTTGTCCGTTATTTATAGTTCAGAGCCACTTAATCTGCAGTGTTGCGTGTAAACCTTTCATGTTGGATTTCTTACACTGTCTGCCAGTGATGACACGTATGATCTTGAGTTCTGAGGCACTTCTTTTGTATCCACTATAGTATGTTCTAAAACCACTAAGAAAATGTTATGAATCCTGCAGTTAAGTTTAGTCATAGTTTAAGGGAATTAAAGTTTACCACCTGGATTAAAGTGCTCGACTCCTTCCCTAAAGTAGTAGTAGTTTTTTGTTCCTATACTGTCCTTCCTTTTAGGATAACTTGTTAAAACATGTCCACAGCACCTGGTTAGGATAAAAAACAAATAAGATCCATTACAACTGTTATTTTGATATTAATCACCTATGTATGTGCTTGTTTTGTTAGTATTTTTATACAGTATATTTAGACACATTTTGTCCAGTATTTTTGGAGAATCACATTAGTCCATGTAAGGGCACTGTTAAGTAATAAGCTCTGAGACTTGCATAGGTTCTATCTTGAGTTTATTCTAGCAATAAATGTTAGGTAAAGCACCCACAACCAGAGCCGTCCAGTCTTGAGGAAGCCAACGTCCAAAGTGACGTTCAAGGAATCCTCGAGACTGAACGTGGAGATTCTAGAACAACATTGGAGATCTCTCGTGCCTGCAAGCACGAGAGAACAAAGAGAAACAAGAAATTATAAATATATAACATCTTCCCCACTACGAAGGGAAACAAAGAAAACACATGAGAGCAAACATGAGCAATTACAAAATAAAGCAATATTATTCTAAGACATAGTCTCTCAATCTGCATGATAACTGCTTTAAACGAAAAGCCCTTTTTGTTGTCACTTCAGAGGTTGCCTGTGAAATCGAATCATGTGATACGGGTAACTCTGCAGGAACAGAGGTCGGTGGTAAGGCAGAGGTGGAAGGCAGGGAATCTGAGATTTCAATAACTGGATTGGAGGAAGATTCAGCAATTGGATTGGATGAGGGTGTTTGATCATAAAAGAAATCAAACCAATCACAATGCTCGGAATCTGAAGTGGCATGTTCCTTGATGACATGGGCTTGAAGTGGAGAAATCTTAACAAGAGCTCGCTTGTTCCACCACCCACTGTCATCAAGAAGGGCTGAGGTTTTACTAACTTGTGTAACTAAATTTGGGGAAGAAAATGTAGACCTTCCTTTGTAAACCCTCTTAGGATTTTTGATAAGAACAATATCACCTTTTTGCAAAGGTTGATCAACAGAATGTTTATCTTCGTCAAAACGTGATTTCATTGACAATTGTTTAGCACTCACACGATCTTGAACAGAAAAAGAAGAATTAGACAAATCACAATCCTTATGCAACCAAATAGGATTGAGAGCAGAATGAAATCCTCTTTTACGAAGGAGGCTAAAGGGTGAGACACCAGTGGTAGAATGTGGGGAGGTATTGTAGGCCCACACTTTGTCATGAACGAAAGCCAAGGGGTCAAGCCTAGAAGACAAAGCAGTCTGAACACCCTCCTTAATAATGCGATTACATCTCTCTACTAGACCATTAGAGGATGGTGAATACAAGGCAACTTTGAAGTGAGAAATATCGTGACACTTGAGGAAAGAGCACATTTTTAGGGAGACAAAATGAGTACCATTATCAGTAACGATGGACTTGGGAAAGCCTTCGACATCAAAAATAGACTGCAAAAATTTAATGGCATTGTCAGTAGAAGCAGAATTGCAAAAGGAATAATAGAGCCAATTGGAGTAATAATCAACAAGAAGGATAAGAAACTTGTGTTCAGAAGGTAAAACATCATATGGACCAGAAAAGTCCAAAGCTACTTTGTCCCATGGACCAGCCGGTAAAGGAACGGGACATAAAGGTGTGGAAAGAGTTTTCCAGTGCTTATCAGAGAGAATGCACTGCGTGCAATTGTCAATCATTTTTCTAATGTGAGAGTCCATGGAAGGCCACCAGTAGAATTGTTTGATGCGTTGACAGGTTTTAACAAAACCAAGGTGACCCTGATGGGCAGAACGAATGATATGATCACGAACAGATTGAGGAGGAACAAATAAATCATTGCGCATGACCATATCATTAACTAAAGAAAGTTCGTCGGCAACATTTGCAAAACCTCTTAGCTCAGGGGAAAGGGTTCTAGGTTCAGGCCATTTGTTGACAATGAAATCTTTAACTTTGGAAAGAACAAGATCATTCTTATAAGCCATATTCCATTGTGTTACAGAAATGGGTTGGCATTCAGCAACTGCATCGACTGTGTCAACAACACACTCAATATCATCATTAACAATTGAATCATCAGTTAAAGACATTCTTGATAGGCAATCGGCCCTGAAATTCTTACCCCCGGGAATGTGTTTGATGACAAAATGAAACTCATGGAGTTTGGAAAGAAGACGAACAAGTCTGGCAGAAGCTCTATTGGAGGTACTGTCAGACAGCATATGCATAAGGTGTTTGTGGTCTGTGTAAATCTCAAACTCCCGACCCCAAATGTAAGATTTGAACTTCTGAATTGCCCAAACACAAGCCAGAGCTTCTCTTTCAATTGTACTGTACCTGGTTTCGGCTGGAAGGAGAGTTCTGGAAGCAAAGGCAACTGTGTGTTCTTTGCCCTCGACCCGTTGTCCTAAAACGGCACCCAAACCAGTAAGACTGGCATCTACAGTGATAAAACACTTGGAGCCGTCACAAAAAGGATTTAAAGCAGGTGAATCTTCGATGATCTTCTTGACTTGGTCAAAAACTTTCTGCAAGTCTTGAGACCAAACGAATTTAACACCTTTTCTCAAGAGTGTTCTCAAAGGTTCAACAATCTGAGCGTAGCCATGAACAAACCTGGCATAGTATTCAGATAAGCCCAGGAAGGAGCGAAGTGCATCACGATCCTTGGGGGGTTTAGCATCTCGAATGGCTTTGATTAAAGAGAACTTGGGTTTAATGCCATTAGGAGAAAGAGAGTGGCCCAAGTAATCTAACTCTTGAACACCAAATTTACACTTGTCGTGTCTAACAGTCATGCCAGCTTTTTCTAAAACTTGTAGGACGGTATTAAGAGTGTAATTATGCTGCAAAGAGTCGTTGGCGTAGACCAAGATGTCATCTTGGTACGCCTGCACACCAGGGATGTCTTGAAACAGATTGTCCATTAGTTTTTGGAAAATACTGGCTGCCGAAGCTAAACCAAAGGGAAGCCTGAGGTACTTGAAGGCACCAAAGGGCGTGATGAACGTTGTTAACTCTTGAGATGTGGGGGACAAGGGAATCTGGTGATAAGCAGACCTGAGGTCAAGGAGGGAGAAAAATTTAGCTTCACCCAAATTAGCCAAAAGGTCATGAATTTTGGGAAGGGGGTGGCAATCCACGATGATATTGTTATTTAGTGAGCGTAAATCAGCACACAATCTTACCTCTCCAGATTTTTTGCGAACTAAAACAATGGGGGAAACCCATTCAGACGAGTCACAGGGAGCAATGATTCCTTCGTTGCAGAGACTTTTCAGAACACTTTTAAGTTCATCTCTAGCACTCAAGGGAAGAGGACGAACTTTGTGAACAACCGGTTGAGCATTGGGTTTAAGTCGAATTTCATGTTTAAAACCAAGCACTGTGCCAACCTTATTTTTAAATAAGTTCGGAAAAGAACTCAGTAAGGTGTCCATTTTGACTATGGGAAAGGAAAGATCTGAAATATTGAAGATCCCAGAATTATGACTAGTATAATAGTCATCAGGAATGTCGCCTAAGGCAATGGGTTGATCAGATCCAGGTTTGAGAATCAAACCCATTCTGGCTAAATCGAACCAACCTACAATATCTCTGCCTTTGAGGGCAACATAGACCTTAGTGAATGTGTATCTGCCTAGGCAAGCAATGTCAGAATAAAAGAAGCCTAACATATCGATGTCCTTTTCGCCAAAGGCCTTGGGATTGACGTCTGACTCTGAAAGAACAACATGACTCCAATTAGCATAAAACGTAAGGTCGGATAAAATGGTGATAGGAGACCCAGAATCAGCTTTGACCTGGATTGTAATTGTGCCTATCAACAATTCACACAAGGGACTCTTAATTTTAGCAAACTCGATAGAATCACATTCAATGGACAACATAACATCATTGAGTCTGGTGGAACAAGACTCTACATTTTCTTGAAACTCAATATTATTGACTCTAGTGAATCTTTTGCGACCTCTGCAAACAGAGGGAAAATGTCCAATTTTCTTGCAGGAAGAGCATTTTTTGCCAGAAGCAGGACACGTAGGAGAATTGCCAAGATGATTCCTGGATCCACATCTGTAGCAAATGAGTGGTTTCTTGTTTAGTTGTCTTGAAGAATTGTTAACAAGGTCAATGGAAGTGAAACCAGAAGCTTGATCAACTAAATGAATGGAGGGTTGAGATAGACTTTCTTGTAGAATTTTAGAGGAATAAGTTGCACGTTCAATCCCTTTGGCAATATCGATTGTCTCGGATAAAGGAGGATTTTTGCAGCTTAACAAACGCTCTCGGACTTTCTTCGAGTAACAAGCCAAGATGAATTGATCTCTGATGTAGATATCTGTACCAGCACCAAATTCGCAGGTAGAAGCTAAGATTCTGAGTTGAGCGATATAGTCTTCTACGCTTTCATCAACACTTTGCTTACGTTTGAAAAAATTATGACGTTCTAAAACAATACTAGGTTCATCGTCGTATTGTTTATTGAGACGAGCAATGGCTTCTTCGTAAGCATTCCAGCCGTCACCTGCTTCACCAGTGGGAGCAGAAATATGAGGTAAGTTTTCAAAAACTTGTTGAGCAGCAACTCCCAAATACCCATAAAGAATAGCAACCTTGCGAGGAGGATCATATTTGGTAGCATCAATGGCCACTAAATAGTTCTCAAAACTTTTGAGCCAATTGCGCCAAGCAAGAGTAGGTTTTCCAGGAGTTTGCAGGAAAGGAGCTGGTGTTTGAAACTGTTGAGAAGAAGCCATGGTGAAATGTTTGTGATGGACAATGAATAATGTCTATTACTATGGTAAATGAAAGGCTCTAAGTGTAAAGTAATAAGGTAAAGTAAAGATGATAGGCAGTAAAGCGTGTCTATCGCTGTATTTACTTGAAGACTTGTAATAACAATGAAATGTCAAATGAACATGGTAGGCAGTAAAGCGTGCCTATCGCTGTAGTTACTTGAAGACTTGCAATAACAATGAAATGTCAATGAGGATGGTAGGCAGTAAAGCGTGCCTATCACTGTGTAATAAATGACTTTGGTGAAATGATGAAGTCAAATAATTATGGTAGGCAATGAAGCCTGCCTATCGCTGTAGTTGAAAATGAAATTGACAGCAGTAAAATGTGCTTAACGCTGCGCAGAATGCTAGACGAAGGCTTTATTATACGGTCGCTGAAAATGGCCGCCGGCGTCGTCGTCAAGGTGACAGGATGACGTGATTTTCTAGAGGTGGTGGGCTTGTCTGGCAATGAAGGCGTAGCGCGCGTGAAGCAGCGCGAGCAGGAAGTTGGAACGTTGCGCGCGTGACTGAGCGCGAGACAGCAACTGACAGGAACAAGCAGCGCCGGGGAAAATGCCAGAAATTAGAGAAATCCACGCCAGGAGCCAGGTGATGGACGGGGAGAGAGTGTCCAAAAGTATACGACCTGTGACAGGGCTGGACTGGAGGCAGGTTCAGTTGAACAGGTGGAAGACGAACAGTGGTTGAGTCGTCCTGGTGAGTCTTGACTGGCGGTGGGTGCGGAGAAATCCCGATCGTCGCCAAATATGTTAAGTAATAAGCTCTGAGACTTGCATAGGTTCTATCTTGAGTTTATTCTAGCAATAAATGTTAGGTAAAGCACCCACAACCAGAGCCGTCCAGTCTTGAGGAAGCCAACGTCCAAAGTGACGTTCAAGGAATCCTCGAGACTGAACGTGGAGATTCTAGAACAACATTGGAGATCTCTCGTGCCTGCAAGCACGAGAGAACAAAGAGAAACAAGCAATTATAAATATATAACAGGCACACTTGGTGCACCACTTCTGGCCATACATAGTACATGTGAGTAGAACAAGCTTAGTTGTAGAACATGGAACGTGTAGAATGTAGAATATTTAGACCAGACACTGTAAAACCTACCACAAATAGCTTTTAAAACGTTTTGTTTTGTCCATCAGTTTATTAATGGACTAGGTCTGCCTTTCCTGCAGGCTGAATTGATTGCACACTAGCCAGCAGAGGAACTTAGTTCCTAGAAAACAACGTGCTTGGTATTCCGAAGTACGGAATGTTCCACAGTGTGGGCAGATCTTTCTACTGTTTGTCAGCTAAGATGCACAGCAAGCAGCCATTGATTGACACTCTTGTGTGATCATTTTTCTTCCAGGAAAACACTCTTTAAAAAAGAGATTCAAGCTGTGTTTCTCCTTGTTGGTCTGAATTGACTCTTTTGGCCCCTTGGGGAGACCCTTGGGGAATTAGAGCGCTCTGTAAAAGCTATTAAATCATATAAATTACAGAAATGACCTGTGTAGGTCTGTAGGAGCTAGGACTAATGAGGATTCCAGTCAGATACATCACCAAGTACGTCGGTAAACCATTGTCGAGATCACTCACCTGTCACCATGGAAACCCTGCAGTCCAACTAGAAGAAGGGTGGGGCCTAGTGTGTTGGGCAGGGCACAGAGCTGCCAAATTACACTCCTTCCACCTGGAGAGTTGTCTCTGCAGGCAATCAGCCACCACTTGTATGAGGTGGAAAACCTAGCAAAATTGATTTATTCACTTTATTAAGGATTATAATTCACGGTAGTCACAGGCTGTTAGTAAATAAAGCTGCAATAACAATACTTCAAATTTTACGCAATATCTTGCATGAGAAATATCAGTACACTGTACACTGTTCTCTCTCAAAACATTCTCTGGGAGCTGGGTTGGTGTTGCCCGTCATGCCAAGCAATCATCGCGCATTGCATAAATATATTTTTACATAATAATAATAATAATAATAATAATATCCACATTTGTAAAGCGCACAATCACCCGTTAGGGTCTCTAGGCGCTGGGGGCCGTCGGGAAGATTAAGCAAGCTATTGCCCAGAGTCACATGGTGCTGGGCTAATCTGCCGCCGGTGCCGGGGATCGAACCGTGATCCCCAGATTCCGAGTCAGTCGCCCTGGCCGCTGCGCCACACCTCTTCCTACATCGTAACAACGACATGTTTAATATAAGTATTCTCTATTAGAAACAAAAAGTACCTATGGTATAATGATGATTTTTATTTTATTGTCTTGAAGCATCGTATAGAATGATGCCCTATAGAATGAAAAGCGTTTTAGAATTGCATTTTCAAAAATGTATATCTGTGCACAGGATGTTTTAAATTTCCTACAGTTAAAATTATTAACACAGATTGTTCCTCAAGTCCTCTAAAATCATTTATTAGTGATCATGTGCGCTTTAAAACAGTCCAAAATGCGTCAGCACACAGTTTAACAGAATACACTCTGAGGCAGAATGGACTGCGGTGTGATCTTCTCAAGGTCGCCAACAGTGTTGTGTAATGCACACGTTTTAAATGTCACACACCCTGCAAGAGCTACATTTGACATCTTAAAACAGGTCCGATCTGCTTTCAGCGCACAGTGTTGTGCCAGTGCAGAAAATTGAAACTTTCAGGAAAGTATTTGGTAACTAGAGGTATCATGCTACAAACGTTTATTGCCTCATCAATTTAGCTGCATTGTCTGACAGGAGCAACCACCTGGGTGTTCCCGTCGGGCACAGTCACAGGAAGTTTTCCCCAAAACATTGTTCAAACATAGTGTACAATACCAAGAAATGTTGTAAAGTTGCAGAACATTTCCTTTTAATGTTTCACTTCCTTGATGATTGCTCCTCATGATTAATAAGACTTCCATATATTGAGAATTGCTTGACAGCAGCAAAAGCTGACACAATATTTTCTCCACAGTTGCTTTCCTATACGTTTTCTTTGACAACATTTTCTTTAAAATAATCGTTGCTTAGCTCGGAAACCTTTGGCATATAAACCACTTCCCATGACTGACTCATTTGGAACACTTCAGTTCTGTGAATTGGTTATCATTTTTGCCAGTGTGGCTACTCTCTCGGCAGTGACAGAGTGCATATTCTCCTGCATCCTTGTAAGGAATTTGTTTGCCAAGGCCTTATGGCATTTCCCAGTTTGGGAGAAAGCATGTCATGCACTCATCTTTGGCAATAGCCATGTTTAGGACTTTTTACAGGGATCACTAATTTGTTGTTGAATAGACATTCACTCGCGCTCATTCTTTCTCTCCAAGTCAGTGACCTCTCTCTCGAATTTCTTGATGTATCCCTCTTGAATGAGCGCTACCATAAAAGGCCCTTGAGCCATGCCTTCCTTTTCTGTGCAGGCGTTGCCATGACTGTGTTTCACGTTCTGTGTTAGAAGTAGAGTGCTACTGGGTGAGCTTGAAAGTAAAGGCTCCTAGCAGGTCAGCTAATGATGGAATATTGTACCCGCTGGTATAAGGAGACTCTTACCTCTTAACCCCATGGCCAAACTGAATCTGCGCTCGCCATTGTTCGCAAACAGATGTTGAGTCTGGATTTCAGACCTGGGAGAATACATGTTTTTGTGCGGATTTCTCGCACTTGTGGAAGTTTGCTGCAGTTTGGAGGGTAAAACTTAGAACAAAGGAGGCCCAGATTGCTCCTCTACAATGAGGCTACAGAAAGGACATTCAGTGGTCCTAGTCTTTGGACTTTAAGATGCGCAGTCATCATTTACTGTTACCATTTGGACACAGGGCAACAGGCAGTATACGGTGTAATCGAATTCTGAAAGTTTGTGGGTCCGTTTTGAACAGTTGCTGTGTCAGTGACATGAGGTTGCGAATGTGGATATCATCCGTCTGTCTGCCAACTTAGTGAGTGCAAACCTTGCTATCCATAGCGGAAATGTATAAAAACTGTCAACCGTGCTAACGTATTCCTCGATAAGTATTTGTGGTGCAAAACAAGAGACACAACCGAATGGGTGCTGATGGGTGAGGAGCAAGTCAGAGGAGTCGGCGATGCACATTCTAACAGTTGAGATTTTTTTTTTACAACTTGATGAAAACTTGTTCTACACCTGCTTCTTGAAGGAGCTGCATTTTATTTGCAGGATTGTTGTAGATAACCTAACAATACTTTTTTGGAATTTAATCCTGTGTGTTTCTTCACTCGCGTCTGTGCTCCCTGTAGTCTCTGTTTGTACTGATATAGTGTACAATCGCTTTACATACTATTATTCTATACCAGCCACCATGAAAACAGTGATCTCATGTCTACAGTTTCTACAAAGACCTAGGGAGCCATCACTGTTCTGTGAAGATAGACATAGGACCTATAATGTTTCTTTCTGGACTGTTGAGGGTTTCTGTTTCCCTTCAGTCAGAAAATTATGTTGGAACACTGCTTGCGAATAGAGGGACAGTACTTTGGCATGTCGACCACCAGAAGGAGAAGAATATGATTAGTATGATGAAGCAGAGAAGCAACTCAAAATGTATTTTAATTTTCAGAAATGTATAGCAGTAAAGTGGGATCAATTAGAGTTTTGTGCAAGTGTCCCTCTGTTACAAAGTAACATATTGATTGTTCTGCCAAGCTTGTGGTTCCAGGTTTTCGATGGCCAAGTTTTAGGTAGCTCTGCTGTTGGAAATCTTTGAGCTGATGAGCCGCCCGCAGGTTGCAGTGATGGTCACCCTGCCATATCTAGGGCAGCATGACTCTCCCATTTTCCCTATTGAGGACCAGCAGGCAAGACCTGGCAGTTCTGGGTAGGCAAATCACACAATTTCCTCTATGCACTACTTGTGCATCTGCAAGAACAAACTGATACTGTGGGATTTTGGTCTTTTAAAACACAAGTGCTTGCCGAGAGAGCACAACAAACAGAGTCCACTCGGTTAAGGATCAATGTCTTCAGTGGAGCTGTTTAGCATGTATCTTTACATTTTGGCAGGCCTCCGTTAGGGGGTGGAGGCCATTCCCTCTGCTGATATGGGAGGCTGCCACCAAGATCTTGGTGAACCACGTAGATTCCTCCAAAAAATAAGCAAGTCAAGGAGATTATTAATTTCTTTGTAGCAGTAGTCATGGAATTGGTAGCGCCCTGCAAGTTTGAAAACTTTACCCAGCTGTTATGATGCGATAATTTGGGATTGAGGTGCTTTGACGAGAAGTCAGCAAAGACCGGTGACATACAAAAATCCATCTTTGAAGCTGTGGACATTAGGAACAGTATTAAACGCTCACAAAAAGAAGCAAGAGTGCTCAGTAAGACTGGTGACGATACTTACTTTATGGTTCACCCTGAGTGGTGAGTTGAGAGTGGTGGGAACAAGAAAATAGGCAAGGTGTCGATATTAATATGGGTGAGTTGTTTTTTAACTGAGGTTTGACAGGACACAGGGAAAATGTGTTACTTTTGCCAGGCATGTAAGAAACGGAGTACTTGAGGGTCTGTTGGAAATTGGGTTCTGGTTGAGGGGGGTGAAACCCTACTCAAGCAGCAACCATAACCTCTGTCAGGGTGAGACACAAGCAAACCCCAAATTAACCTGTGCATTACTCTCTGGTAGCTTGGCATAAAACAGGCAGGCTTAACCTAGAGGCAATGTGTAAAGTAATACAGTGAAAACACACCACAAGAACAATCCCACACCTATTTAGAATAATAGATTAAAATTTAATGAATTATTTGAGACCAAATGTCAAGAATCCAATCATTAGAACGGGAGATGTGCAATTTAAAAGATTTCAGGTAAGTATAGCGCCTAAAATAAAATGCCACTCGCTGTGATCTAGTCTTGGAAGACTAGATGAAAGTCACAGTTTCAGGCTGACCACGATGAAGCGCAGGCCGAATACAGGAAAACGGTCAGTCCTACTGAAAGAGTTACCTTAAAAGTCCAGCACAAAGTGTCCCGCTCACAGTGGAGGGGGCTGTTAGGAGCAGGGAGAGCATTGTGAGGAGCAGGGAGAGCATTGCAGATGGTCGTCGATGTATCAAGAAGAGCAGGCCGGACAGCTGTTGCAGTTGCGCAAAGATCCTGCTGCAGACCGTCATTGCTGGAGCTTCGTGTTGGCAGTCACCAGCTGTTGATGCAGTAGCATGAAGTGCAGATCATGTGTTGCCAGCTGTCGCTCGCAGTCACTGTGGTGCGAAGAGTTGGGTTCACCAGAGCTTCTCGTTGGTAGGCGGTGTGGGCAAGCCCAAATATTCAGGAGTACTTTTTTGGGCGAGAGAGCTCAACTGATGGCACATCGAGTCCAGAACCGGAGGGGCACATCTTAGTGGGGTCAGGAACTCACTCCAGCAGAGGCCAGTTGGGCTCAGGCAGGTCCAGGCAGCATGTCAACTGGACAGTTGCAGGGAGCAGCTGGAGCTTATGTCCCTGTAGCTCAGAACAGGAGGTCAGTCAGCTGACTCTTGGAGTTCCTTGAACCTGGAATGAAGGGTGCAGGTCCAGTTTTCTTCTCTGAAAACAGAGTAGTAGGCAGCAGGGAAGCAGAGGAGCAGGTCTACAGAGTGGCAGTCCTAACAGCAAAGCAGCACAGCATTCCTCCTCCTGTAGTAATCACAGGTCCAGGAGTGTACTGAAGAGTTGGGTCTGAGGGTCTACTGTTCATGCCTGGTGCCATCTTAGAAGTAGGCAACTGTTCTAGAGAATTCCATTTGAAGTTTCCTGTCTCCCCTGGCTCCAAGCTGGCTTCATGAACAATGTAGTGGTGAGAAGTCCTTTGTGTGACGGCAGGGCACAGCCTATTCAGTTACAAGTGGGGCTGTGCCAAGCGCCGCACCCCTCCAGCCTACTAGTTGATGGCTCATCCAGGCACACCTAATCCCTCTATTGTGTGGTTTTCTGGAAAAAATAAACAAAGTCAAACTAGCAGCTACACCCAGTCATGTGATCCAGGAACAGGCTGCGAGCACCAAGGTTCACATGTACAGAGCATTTTTGCGGTTGGAAACTTTGTGGATCGTCCATTTCCGACTGCAAAAATGCTTTTCCAAATGTACAATACACAAATTGTGATTCGAGAGCATGTTACCAAATTCCAATTTGTGTTTGCAATTTGGTATTTCGAAGAGGCGTGTTTAGGGCGTCCCTTCCAAATGTCGAATCTGAATGAGATGTATGAAATTTTGTGACCAAATTATAGTCACAAAACATTCATATTTTACTGACTCATTGAAAGAGGTGGTAACCCTTTCCCTTTTGAGAATGGAATACAAGTATCTTTTAAGAGCAGACAGTGATTCCACAAGCCACTGCCTGCTCTTAAAAAATGAAACTGCAAAGGTCAATTTTTTCAACTTTAAATGCGTCCCGTTTTCCTTTAAAGAAAACTGTCTGCATTAAAAAAAAAAATATTGTTTATTAAAAAGCAATCACAGACATGGTGGTCTACTAACCTGAGCAGAACACCATCCCTGTGAATGCTGCAATTCCTAATGAGTTGCAAATTGCAACCTTCATCATTAATATACTGGAGGTAGGTCTATTTGCGACCTACTAGGAATCGCCAGTGAAACTCAAAAGAGTTTCATACATTACGAATACTGATTTCCAAATTGCGATTCAGAGAGAATCACACTTAGGAAATCGATATTCCTAATGTTAGTACATCTGGCCTCAAATAGGGCACAAAAATGCCAACTCTCTAAAAGTGGCATTTTCAAAATTGTAAGTAAAAATCGACTTTACAATTAAACAATGTTTTAAATGACAATTCTTCAGACACCAAACTCAACATTTCCACTTGCTCCTGAGTGAAAGTTACCACTTATTAAATGTAATAAGTTAACCCAGTGTTATCCTACGGGAGAGGCGGGCCTTGCAGTAGTAAAAACGAAGTTGAGTTTTTCAATACAAGGACATGAAAACTTAAAAGTGCATGTCCGGCTGAGTGCCGACGGACGGCGGCTGTGACTCTGGGGGCCCTTCATGCCTTTGTGCACTTCGTGAGTGCTCTGCCCTGGCCCCTGATTCCATTGCCTCTGCCTCTCCTGGACCCCGGGTTGGCGCTGGAGCGGCCTGGGGCTTCACCTCCCCCCTTCTCCCGGGAACCAGCTGGACGCGCTCCCGCTCCCCATTGCTGGTGCTCCGGTCCCTGGCTCGGGACGAGGGAAGCGGCGCATCTGGAGTGGCGGTGGCAGTGGCGCCCGTTTCGCGCTCGCCCACCATTTTGTATTAGTCGCCCGGGCGGATCCTGAGTGGCGCTGTGGCCGCTTGAAGGGAAGGAGTTTTCTCAATACGGATTGTCCTACAGGTTGGTGCCTGCCTTGGAGGGTGCCCCTGGGCCCTGGAGTCCGTGCTGTTGACGACAGGAGGTGAGGAGATCCCGAGGTGGTGCGTGGATAGCCTGTCCTGCCGGCACTTGATTGATCCTTGCACGGGCGTGAGGCCCTGTTCACGGCTGAGTCCTTGACGCGACCCGGAGGTTGGGAGCCTGATCATACCATTTTCGGCACGTTGTGGAGACCTGTTCAGAG
The DNA here is from genome assembly GCF_964261635.1 of Lissotriton helveticus. Lineage (NCBI taxonomy): Eukaryota > Metazoa > Chordata > Amphibia > Caudata > Salamandridae > Lissotriton > Lissotriton helveticus. The sequence goes on from NW_027611789.1 coordinate 56,282, forward strand.
TGAGTCGGACGGCGGCCCCTTGACTATCTGATCGTGCTCCAGACGCCCTCGAGCTCCTCTTCCTAGATCCGAAGGACTAGTGCGGCACGACGGACATCTGAAGGTATGGCGCAACGCAAGGATCGGTCCTCAAAGGGCTCCCAACCCAACACTATTGTCCAATACACTACCCCACGTATGCAGCCGCATAGGATCACGCGCCAAACAGGCCCCGAGGACGGCGGCGAGAGCCCTGTGGAACCATCCAGAGCAGAACTTTTGAAAGCTATCCAGGGTTCTCACTCTGCCCTGGAGCGGCAGATAGAAACTGTTTCTATTGATGTGAATCTACTCCGGACCGACCTTCACAAAGTCGCGGACAAGGTCTCTAACGCGGAGGGCAATATTACACAACTACAGGGTGAGGTGGCATCCCTGCAGAAGACAGTTGCGCAACTTACATCGACTACTCGAGCATTAGAAAGGCGTGCTGAGGACGCGAAGGGGAGGGCCCGTCGGAGTAACATAAGGGTCCTGGGAGTGCCGGAGAGATTGGAGGCGGGTAACCCTGAACGATTCCTAGAAACCTGGATCCGCACCCACTTGTGCCCCACTGGGCTGTCCAGCGTCTTTGTCGTGTAACGAGCGCATAGAGCCCTTGTGCCGCCTCCGCGCCCAGGCGAGGCCCCCAGAGCCCTCATCGCGAAGATCCTGAACTACAAAGATCGTGACTGTATTTTGAAAGCTGCGAGAGAGGCGGAATCTCTCATGATCGAGAACAGCCGCGTGTCAATCTACCCAGATTACACCCAGCTAGTACAGGAACAACGGAAATCCTATCTGGGAGTCAAACAAAAACTCTGTGATATGAAACTCCAGTATATGTTGTTGTATCCAGCTAAACTCAAGGTGCTCTCCCAGGGCCGGGCGCACTTCTTCGAGACGCCTGCAGAGGTGTGGGAGTTGCTTGAGATCAGGGGAGATGATCTGCCCCCGGGGGAGCGAGGTGGCCCCCGGGAGACTTGGGGGACAAGACCACAGAGGCGCCGCCGTGGACGGGGCCGGCGCCAATCTGGCTCCCGTGGTTCTCCTGGGGACCGCCCTACGGTGGGAGCAGATGGAGCTATTCGAATGGAGGTCTCGCCGCGGGGAGGGGGGCCGGGATCCCCCGGGGGTTCTCCTCCTGGAGAGATCTTGGTTCCAGATACCCTACAGGTAACCCCACTGGCTACGGACTCTACGACCCCGGTGGTCCCGGAGACGGCCCTCCCTGAACCAAGATTGGAATAACCTATGGACTTGAGGTACATGTTCCTCTTTATGTTGATCTCCACCAGTAGTGAGACGTTATATTGACGCCCTGGTAAGCCCTCATCATGTCTTGCTGTTCCTGAGGGGCTTTGGTCATGTGGACTGGGGTGGTGGTTATGCACCCTTCTGGCATATGGGGCGGAGGGGGAGGGCAGAGCCGTTATATGCCTTGAATAACGTCTTATCTGGAATGCACCCAGAGGCGGGTAGATATGCCCAGGCACTTCCCTAGGGTCCCTGGGTCCTTCGAGGAGCTGGGAGGGAGGGTGGGTGGGGTTGGTTTGGTCTGTGTGAGTGTGTGTTGAGTGGATTGTATGGGGTGGCTGTGTACGTCCTGGCACTGGCAGGGGAAGGGTGGGGAGGCGTTTTTCGTTGTTGCTGTCCTTTCGCTCGTGGGTGGGGGGTGGGAATCTATTTTTGCAAATGTTTCAGATGTTGGGGTTGCTGGGGGGTGGGTTGGGTTTTACGTAGAAGTTGTTGCTGGCATCATGTGTATATTGCATCAGAGTTGTGGAGGGTTCCCTCGTGGTGCTCCTCCTTTCCATATGGCTGTTGTGGGGACCGGGTGGGAGCTGGTCATGTTGTGTTTCTACTGTGCCCCGAATGGGCGTGATAACTGGCCATGGGATTTAAATTTTTAACGTGGAATGTGCGTGGGTTGGGTACTTGCACCAAGAGGCACAGAGTGCTCACCTTTCTGAAGCGGCATGGGGTTTCGGTAGCTTGTCTGCAGGAGACCCACTTAGACGACGACGGTGCGCAGCGCCTGTCCAAGAAATGGAGGGGCTGGATTTTCCACTCCTCCTTCTCTACATATGCTAGAGGGGTCCTCATCTGGGTGGCACCGGGGATCCCTTGCGCTGTTCAGTATGTTGATGCGGATGTAGAGGGTAGATACCTATTGGTGAGACTTAGATTGGATGACAAGGAACTCCTGTTGCTTAACTCCTATGCCCCGAACACCGATGACCCAGCTTTTTTCTCTCGGATCCAGGATCTAGTGGCCCCTAGTTTGGACTCTCCCCTCCTTTGGTTTGGGGACTTTAATTGTATATTGAACCCCGAGTTGGACCGCTGTCCGCCCCGGTCGGGCACTAAGCTCCGTATGACGACACAGTTGCGGGAAGTCATGCACAATCTTGGAGCGCTGGACGTGTGGAGAGCTTGCCATCCTGCGCAGAAGCTCTATACATGCTACACCCCGACACATGGTACCCATAGCAGACTGGACCGCGTGCTGGCAGCTAACCTCACCCCATCCCTTACCTTGACGGTTACCCATCAGGCCCGGTATTTGTCGGACCATGCTCCAGTGACGTGTGTCGCGCAGTGGCCTGACTGGGTTACGCGGCCCCGCACATGGAGAATGCCCGCGGACCTCCTCCAGGATCCAGTGGGTAAGGATCATGTAGAGACCTCATTGTTGGACTATGTGGCCCTCAACTGGGGAGGTGATGAGCTGCCCTATTCTGCCAAGTGGGACGCATTGAAAGCTGTGGTGCGCGGAGCGTGTATGGGCCTCACCTATGGGGTCAGGAAACAACTGCTATCTGAGTTGCAGGATGCGTAAGCGGAGCTTCGGCACACCCAGTCCAGTCCCGACCTGGACGCCCTGGCCCTGCAGGCTGAAAAGAACGCTTTAGTCTCGATCCATGACATCCTCTCCCGGCTTGATAAATTTACTCTAGGCCAATACCGGCAACGTCTCCACCGGGAGGGCGATAAATCTGGCCGCCTGCTGGCCTGGATACTTCGCCGTGAGTTCGCGCCTGAACGGATAGTTGCCTTGCGCGACCCGTCTGGGGCTATGATCCATTCTGAATCCGATATCCTCGAGGTCCTCCGAACTCACCTGCAGTCGGTATATGAAGCGGACCCGTCGGTTACGGGGGATATCTATCAGTCGTATCTTGAGGGACTGGACCTCCAAGCCCTGCCGGAGGAGACGGCCAAAGAACTAGACGCGAAATTGACACTGGGTGAGAACTGCGGCAATGGCCGCCCTCCCTCGTGCCAAGGCCCCTGGTGGGGATGGTTATCCAGCGGAGTTTTATCACTCCTTCGGCCACGTCCTAGCCCCCCTCCTGTTGCAAGTCTATGATGAGGCTTTGCGAAAGGGCGCCCTTCCGCCCACTATGAACCAGGGAGAAGTGTGCATGATCTTAAAGCCGGGCAGAGATAGTGCTGATCCCGCGGCGTACCGCCCTATCTCGTTGATTAACACGGACGCGAAAATCCTCACCAAGTTGCTGGCCACTCGCCTCGCCCTACTTATGACTCGGTTGATACATTCCGACCAGTGTGGTTTTATCCCGGGTCGTAATACAGCGATGAACTTGCGCCGTCTGAACCATATTCTACATGAGGTAAGGGGTCGTGAGGGACCTCATGTCTTAGTATCAATCGATCTAGCTACAGCCTTTGACACGGTGCACTGGGGTTACCTGATGCAGGTGCTCCAGAAGACGGGATTCGGGCCCGAATTTCGCGCCTGGATCCGGGTGCTTTACGGAGCGCCCCGGGCCAGGGTGCGGCTGGGATCGGCCCGTTCAGAGGAGTGGTTGTTGGGGAGGGGTACCCGACAGGGCTGTCCGCTGTCCCCCCTCCTCTTCGCGTTGGCGATTGAGCCCCTTGCCGTCTCCGCCCGTGATGCCCTGCAGAGCTGGGGGATAGCCGTGGGTGACACTACTAATGTGATATCCCTATACGCAGATGATGCACTCTTTTATCTTACCTCCCCCTCTGAGGCCCTTCCAGCATTGATGCAGGTCCTGGACCGCTTTGGTGCGGCCTCTGGGTTGCGCATTAATCTTAACAAATCCCTAGTGTTCCCGCTGACGGGCTGCGCCCCGGACCCAAGTGTGGATGGACCTTACCAGGACCTCCGTTGGGAATGAGAGGCGTTCCGCTATCTTGGCATCCAGGTGGCCGCGTCCGATGAAGCCCTGCTGACTCACAATGTTGACAGGGTGCTTATAGCCCTCCGCAAGTCTGTCACCTTTTGGAACACGCTTCCCCTCTCTCTCATGGGACGGTTGGCGGTTGCCAAAATGGTGATGCTCCCTAGAATCCTTTGTCTTGCAAAACACCCTATGTCCATTGCCTCCCCGAGTGTTTCGCACTTTGGACTCGCTCCTCACTTCCCTGCTCTGGGCGGGTGGGCGCAGCAGGGTGGCGTTACGCACGGTGGTGCGCTCCTGGGAGGAAGGAGCCCTTGAGGCCCCGAGATTCGACCTATATTATTTTGCGGCGCAACTCCTCCCAGCGGCGAGGTGGTTTGCGGAGGAACAAAACTGGGAACTAGCACTGCTGGCCGGTACGGCTAATGAAAGGGTTCTGAGAGAGGCCCTGATGCAGGGCCGCGGCGCTGCGGACACTTTACCGTATGTGGTGCGCCACACAGCCGACATCTGGCAGCGGGTTGTTGAAAAGGTATTGAGGCGGGCACCGTTTCATAGGGAACTGCCGATCTGGATTTTGGCCCCAGTGCTCCGGTTGGAAGAATCTATGTCCTACCGTGAGTGGCGCTCTGGAGGATGTGAGACATTGGCGGATCTCTACCCAGACGACTCTTTCATATCCCTTGAACGAGCCAGGGAGTCCTTTGAGTTGGGGAGGGGGCAATACCTCCATTATCGGAGCCTCCACGATGTGGCCAGGATTACATGGCCCCAGTTCCCGGAGGTCCCTCCAGTTACACACACTCTTGACATCATCTTGTCCTGTGGGCGAGGCAAACGCTTGATCTCCCTTCTCTACTCGGCCATGCGCCATGATTCGACCCCCCCTACGGCGCCGGCTTGGGCGGCTTGGGAGTTGGACCTAGGGGTGTCGCTGGAACCGAGCCAGCGGAAGCGCATAGGGCTATTGACTCGCAAGGTCTCCTGTAATGCGCGTTTCAAACTTATACACTTTAACTTTCTCCACCGAACCTATATGACCCCTATCTCCTTGCATCGTATCTCAGCGGATAGACCTCACACTTGCCCGAGGTGTGGAGCGCAGAGAGCGGGCTTTCTGCATTTAGCATGGGTCTGCCCCCCTGTTCAGGACTTTTGGAGGAAAGTGGTACCCCACATTGCCCGGGCCACGCATATCAACCTCCTTTTAGATCCGCTCCAGTGTCTCCTGGCGCTGATACCAAAGCCCAAGAAGAAAAAGCTGTCTTATAAGTTCTTGCAACTTTTATTAGTCCTAGCGAGGAGACGAGTGGCCATTACGTGGATGGGCCAAAGAGCGCCCGACCTTTCCCTTTGGTTGAATGATGCGAAAGAATGGGCTCTGGCTGAGGAGACGCACATGCAGCGCTCTCACAGAGATGAGAAACTGCAGGATGATCTGCTAGCCTGGAAGGTGCTGTGCATGGAGGGGCTGATGGAGGATGAGTCGGATGCCACCAGTGCTGAACTGTTTACTCCCACAGATTCGGAGTCCGATTGAGCTGGGGAGAGATGGGTGATGCGGGGATTCGATCAGGTGCAGGAGCCCACTGTACCCGCGCCGGATTTCCGTCTAATGTTTGCTTGTACACAGCGGAGATCCCTATAGGTCCGGTCTGTTTTATTAGTCCCATGCCTTAGCCGGTCCCCACACTTGTGACTTACTTCCTTAGAATCTGTACTACTGATGCCTTTGGGTTTGTTTCGGGGGGGGGGGTTTAGTTGTTATTGAACTGTTATCTGCAGTACGAACTCAGAAAGTGAAAACCGGCGAATGTGTTGATATGTATGGTATCCTTAGTGCACAAATGCACTTTTCTTATCCTCCTTGCATATTTTGCCCCTGCGCCGCCCAGCCTCCGGGATGTGGGCTATATCAGGCTGTGTATTGTTCTAGTACCGGCGTGCTATTATTTCAATCACGTATAAGATCTGGCTGCCATTGTGTATTGTGCATACTCTGTGTTTTCGCAATAAAAACATATTTAAAAAAAAAGAAAAGTGCATGTCCAACTTTCAAAATACACTGCACCTTGCCATATTGGCTGTTTAGGGCTGACTTTTATGTATTAAAAGGAAGGCTTAAGCCTGGCAAAAGGTTTATTTTGCCAGGTCGAAATGGCAGTTTAAAGCTGCACACACAGGCTGCAATGGCAGACTTGAGACATGTTTAAAAAGGCTATTTAAGTGGGTGGCACAATCAGTGGTGCAGGCCCACTAGTAGCATATAATTTACATGCCTTAGGTGTATGTAGACCCGCTTTAATAGAGATTTACAAGTAATCTAAACATGCAAATTGAGTGTAAACCAATTTCGCCATGTTTAATGAAAGGAGAGAGCACAGCAGTTTTCCTCTGGTTAGCAGTGGTAAAGTGTGCAGAGTCCTAAAAGCCAACAAAAACAGTGTAGGAAACAGGAGGGGGGAAGGCAAAACGTTTGGGGGGGACCATACTGAAAGGGCTAAGTCCAACAGAGACCTTTGGTCTTTTTGCTCCAGTTTGTCAGTTGGGTTCTAGGAACTTCACGTTAATGTTGTAACTGCAAACGAATTAGGAGTGTTGACCGTTTTTGTTTTTAAAAAAAACTAAAGTTGGTGGAAAAGTCTTGATTGTTGAAGCAGCTGTGGATTACATAGTAAGTGAGCTGTTGATTGATTCTGGAACTTTCATAACGATTATTTCTGATGAGACATTTCAACAGGTGTCGCAGTCCAGGACTTTCATGGCAACCAGAAATTTGTCCAGGAGCACATGGGGGACTAAGAATCGATGTATTAGCATTTTCTGAGGCAGGTCTCAAATTTTAAGGGCAAGAGTATTTATGGAAACATATGTTGGCTGGTTTCATCAGGGATTTTGGGCCTGGTATTCTGGTTTCGGAGAAGAGTGAAAATCACATCTAACCATAAAGTGTGTGCATTTAGTAATGGAGCGAAGATAATCAGGACTGAAAATAAAGACTTAAGTGAGATGACCAGTTATTCCTAGACAAAACTGAGAATTGAAGGTTTTTGAACAGATCTTTAATCTAAAGATGATGTTTAACCTGGGAAACTAAGAATAAACAGTGTGCCCCTGAGCATGGGAAAGTAGGTTTCAAAGATAACAGTTAGAATATGTGAAGTGTGTGTGTGATGAAGCTATATACATTATTGTTGTATTTATCACCTGGTGTCGTAAACTGCAAAAATAATATAGAACTGTGTCTCTGCATGGATTTGTGTAGCATGAATTGAGTGCATGGGTGGATAAATATCCTCTTCCTAAAATTAACAATATGATCACCATGGTTTATCCTGTAATGTATTTCAGCAAATTGAGTGGTCTTCCGTCTGGTTCCACTGGCTAAGGAATCATTCCATCTTACTGTTTTTGTCGATCCTAATGGCATTTGACAGTTCAAGAGAATGCCATTTGGGTTGGTATCAGCAACAGCTGTTTTTTCAGTGTCTGCTGCATTGCCTATTTAATGGGCATGAATGTATGTTGGCTTTTTAGAATGATATCCTGGTATTTGTCAAAAACTTTAAAGAGCATTACAGGTTTAATGATGTATTGTATTGCTAACTAAAAGAATAAAACCGCACAAAAAAATAAACATTCGTATTGTGAAACAGACCTTGCAAGTTTTATGTTACGTTTGTCTCATATTTTACCTCTCTTGTTGAATTGCTTAAATAGGTTGTTTAAGTATACAACATTTGTATGGGGTGTGATGCAGGTTAGGGGATTTGCTATTATTCAAAAACAGTTTGCCTAAAACCCGGTGTTCTACAGCTTTTTGTAGTTAGTTTGCTAGTTTTTATAACCGTTTAAAAAACTTTTTTATTGTTTTATAAACCAAAAATAGTACATGACTGAATATTTTTTTACATCCACTGTAAGAAGGCATCTCAAAACAGCCAAACCTCCAGCAAAAGGCATGTATTCTTGTATTTCTCATTACAACACCATGGTAAACATGGTCTATATTATCATGGACACAGATCTTGGAAGTGATCCCACCACTTCCCCCCAAAATGTTCTTGTGTTTCCATGGGCATCCTCTGCTTTCATATACTGATTCTTCCACCAGGGCCCAATAGTCTATGCCTCACATCTATTCTGACTGTTGGTTCATCTCTTGCTTGCCAGTGTCTGGCAATGTCACTTTGCCACCAGATATCCAATTTGCAACAGTTTCTCTATCCTCTGCACCATCCCACACTGGTGATATCCCCCAAAAAATAAGCTTGGGTTCGCACACCAGTACTATACCAATCACTGTCTGCATAGTAGTACAAGTCTAGGAATATGCCTCAATCTTGGAACACCCCCCTATATGGATAAAGATGCCCGGTTCAGCCTGACATCTTGTCCACTATGGAGGTGCCTTCCCCAATATATGTAGTTTGACTCGAGTATAATAAACCCTAGGAACATATTTATATTGAACCGTCCTAAGTCTGGTCAAAATTGCTCACTCTTATGGGCATTTTCATCTTCTGCCAATCGTCATCAAAATCCCCCAAATCCGTGACAAACTTCTCTCATAAGGATAGGAAAGGATCGGATATGTTAACTAATGCACAGTACAGTAGAGAGAAAAAACATTGTCCTACTTTTTTCTAAGACCATTTTGTTCTCCATGGGGTTAAAATAAAGTATTGGGTTAAAGTCAGATTTGTTGTGTATTTATTTTTATAACTGTTGATGCCAATTACCAAGACATAGCATATCCTTATACAAAAAGACAGGAGAAACTACAGAGGTATTTGCTTCAAGTATCTTCAGGCAACATCAGAGACATTAATCTGTAATTTAAAGACCAATGTAAGCCAGTCTAATTATAGTTGGAAAGTTTCTTTCCCTGATAATATGTGAGGTACAAGTCTGGACCTCTAATACTTCTTATGTGGGAAACCACCTAGATGTACAAAATCAGAGCAATGGTCATGGCGAAACCTACTGTTCAGCCCTTTATTAACCATTTAACAAATAGTTTCCTACTAGATATTAATAATTATCGCCCCGGGAAGGTGGCGGTCCCTGGGGGCAGGAGCCCCCACACACATTGTTAATTTAAAAATGAAGCCCCAGGGAGGTGGCAGTCCCCGGGGCTGTGTGGGGGGGGGGGTCGTGCCTCCTGCACATTAATAATGGCCCCCGCATATATTATGCGCATTGTCCCCGGGACCTGTCCCACCTGGGGCTCATTAAAATGAAGCGCGGAAGCTCACGCTTCGTTTTTGGGGGGGGGGGGGTGTTGGGATTTGCGAATCCTGACTTTTTAAAATGTTGTTTTGTTTTTTGGGGCCCTCGGGTCCCTGTGGGTTCCCTTGACCAGACCTAGAGGGTGAGGGTATTTCTACTCTGCCCCCATTTCTTTTTTTTCACCTTTTTCTTGTGACTCGCTTCTACCGAGTCGCAAGATGGCTGCCAACACTTTTTGGTTTATAGTGTTGACAGCCAATCAGAATCAAACTCCTGCTCTGGAGGGTTCGTGGTTCCCCGCAGTCGCCAGATATTGATATTTTTTATTTTTGAATTTCTCAGGAACTACTGAACGGATTTGCACCATTTAAAAGAAAAAGATCCCTTCCTGAACCAAGAGCTACCTTTTTGCCAAATTTGGTGTAATTCCGTTCAGCAGTTCGGGCTGTAGCTTTGTCTAAAGTTTCCTATGGAAATTAACATGAAGAAAACTTTCAAGACAGGAGATGACTGGAGCGCCCCATTAGTTTCGAAAATTACGCAAAGCTTCGTCAAATGGCACCAAAGATATTGGCAAAATAAAAAACACTTTTTGAATAGAAAGAATGTCCTAACTATAACTACCTACTGGCGACCCCCAGTGGGTAATATACATATAGATATATAGTTGTGTAATGTTAAAATTCTGGCCTTTGGGCTTATGGGCCACGAGGTGTCAAGTTTCTTTATCAATACAACATTTGGACAGCAAAACAAGCCACTAGGAGCATGAAATGTAGCCTGTTAAGCTTCATGACCATAGGGTTCATTTACAACCCATATATATGTATGAACTAAGAGAGCCACGTTCTTACTAATTCTTCACCGCACATGTCCTTTATCGGAATCAGGGAAAGCAGCCGAGAACGGTAATACTTTTTGTATTCGCAATTTTTGGTGATGACAAACATCTGTTTAAAGAGATCTTCTGCATTTAAACAGCTCTTGTGGCTGATGTATTCAGTTGTGTATATTTCTCAAGTCAACCTACTCAGAATGTTTATTAAAAAGCAATCACAGCCATGCCTCCTTCCATGCTAGGGACAGTAAAACTCTTTGAAAGCAAATATTTAGGATTAATAGTGCAAGGCAATGAATTAAAAAGCTATTGTCAAAATCCTCATTACCCATTAAAATAATTTCATTGATATTGTTATTGAGACACAACTGGGTGTTATCCAGGACTTTGTCCTTAAAAAAACACAAAGTTCTTAAATTTTCTCTTGCCTCCAATTAGATCTTGGCTATACGAGCATAAAAGAATGATTTTATATCATGGGAACCCAATGTCAATTTACCAGGATATGCACATAATATACCCAAAGAAATGCCCATATTTAGACTCTAAATGGAAACATTTCCATAGGCAGTGGTAATCCGGAAAATCGGCATGGATCAGCCTACTTGGATTTATGAAGGACTTCTGTTTTGTATGATTCTGGTGGATATTATCCGTCCCTCTTTTGTTTTTTGTAATGTTTGGAATGTACCTCCGGTATTCCAGTTCTAAGGTTAATTTGACTAGAGCAGCCCAAGTACCTGGATTTCACAACTTTCTTAACAATCACCTGGTTAAAGATCTACTGTCTGGTTTGATACGAGTAGTGGAGCTTCAAAGTAATCAGTTTCTAATCCTTTGTTGGTTTTTACCAAGTACTTGTATAGCTTCTTAAATTTTTTATGATCACTGTCCTTGGAAAACGATTGCTTGCAGAACTGATTAAGAATCTTACACTAACTCCTCGTATGAACTATTCAGAGACCATTTTTCTTGGATCAGTTGATGGATGCTGGGTCCCACTTGGAATACCCTGGGCAATGATGATTGTGCAGCTCCAGTAACCGGAATTATATCCCTGTTTACAGAGTCTGTGGCAAAGCGACAAACTAACTATGAATTATCCAGTTAATGACTGTAGATTCAGTTGTCATCTCAACTCCAGAGCCACACCCTACTGTAGAACATCTTGAGGGTTTCGAGGATCGAAGAAAGTACTGCGCACTGTGTGCAGAGACGATAGTGCCCTCCCAATCAAATCACCAGTTAAAATGTCAGATCTGATAATGCTAAATAGCAAGTCCAAATATAGGAGAAAATACTCTGCAAGTCATTGGTCCTTCTGGTAGGAGCACTCCCAAACCAAGCTGCTTTCTCAAGAGCCATGAAATCTTTTATAGGATAGGAAACCTTTACCGCCTTGGCATGAGACTTGGCACAGTTTCACATCACGTTATGAAGCAAATTTCAGTGACTAGGATTACGTGGTGCAAAATAAATATATGTACTTTTTGTTTCCAGGCCTAGTTTCTCAGACACCATGTACGGGGCACAAGCTTCCTTTTCGTTTATGGGTTTATCAAGGTCACATGATAGAGGACAGTTCTTGATGGATTGGCACAAAATTTAACATACAATTAGAAAACTAAACCTCACGAGGTGCCACATTTTGTGTAATTTTGTAACATAGTGTCAAAGGTTTTAGCAAATATGCACTTTTTTGCACCTCCCTTTTCAACTAAGCACTCATCCGTGATGAATCTTCATGCATTTGAAAATACTAAGAGTAATCTCATCATACTAGATATCTGACAAATGTAATGCCTTTCAGTCAGATGGTAAAAAAGTTAAGAGCGAATCAACAAATAGCTTTTCAACTGACAAGATATGCAAAAGTGTTAATCCTTTCATGCCCACTCAGCACTTTTTTCAAAAACTGATATCGACTATTAAAACTACTAAATGGATTTAACACCGCACCATGAAAAGCATGCTTCTTGGGGAAAGTTCTACTTTAATACCAAATGTGGAATAACTTTGTTCAGCAGTTTTTTGCAGTAGCTGTTGATCCAGCGCTCCTATTGAAAAACTGTCTCAATAACGCTACCTATCACCTCAATACTCACCATTAATCATAAATCACTTATAACGGCCCATAACACCAATGAGACAATTTTTGAGCGTCTGAATCAGGTGGCCTGATTAATAGAATCTATTCACATATTATCTACAAATTTATATACAACTGCAGTTTTATCTATTTTCACCATGGTTTTAAACATCTCATATCTTTAATCAAGCCACTAAGGCGATTGAATCAACTGATGGTAACTAGATCATGAATAAACAAGACCAGCTTGTCATTTCAAATCTATTTTTTATTATCTATATTATCATAAAGGAAAAGCATTTACGTTTCAAAAATCTTTATTTTATAAGCAATCAAGAAAGCAGCATTTTAGTGAGGAAATGAATTAATAAACTGACATTTTTAAAGCAAGCTTAGAATCATGTATTATTAGCAAAATAACAGTTTCCATTCCCTAGATCTATTTCCCTGTCTGATTCTCACTCCACCTAGAAAGGAAAAATCATTAAAAGTCTGCTGTCCTTACGTGTGCTAAAAGTCCGACTGCATGTCACGTCAATCAGGAATCGGAAAGAAGAGAGTTTTTTCTCCGCTCCAAGTGTCAGGTTTTATACCTTTCTTTCTAGCTAAACTTACTACAATTTACATCTTTTCATAAAAATCCAGGCTTCTCATTGGCTGTGCAGTGTCAGTCCACGATAAAACATTAGATCACGTCCGTTACTCAACCAGGACTAGGCTTATACATAAGCCCTATTGTCTCTCAATACCGCGTCTTCCAGTTTCCTCAGGAATGATACATTTTCCTCGAGTTTCAAACTTTAACTTCCTAGCCTTGTCAAATACAACAAGTTCCTGTCCTTGAGCCTTTTTCTCCGAGAGCACATTTAATTCAGCTGAAAAACTTCTTTTCCAAATTACGTGATGATTCTGCAGTAAAAGTCTTCACAGCTGCGCATGTGCAAGGATTCGCTCTGGACAAGCTGAACCACCATTAGGCCTCACTTTGGAAACTATTATCAAACAAACACAAGACATCAATTAATTAAAGAATTGAAACCCATTCTGTTACCCACCCCCTTTACTAATTAATCCCGTTAATTATGTTACATAGCTGAAGCACATATAAGCAGCATTATATCTACCTTTCCTTTAGGAACTGCAGGAACTCTTTTTTGCTTTTTGACACAGAAAAACATAACATAAGTATACAAAATAAGCACATGCCATTAGTTAAACAGCCGCGTTTAATACTGACAAAGACAATAGACAAGGTTAGTTTATTATTTTTCTTCTTCGCATTTGCAACATAAAGCACATTAGTTATCCCGCGTGTAGTGATTTAAAAACTCTTATACTATGTTGATTAGTATTTTCACCACAAGCATATTAATTCAGTTATGATTATGGGAGATTAACTTCGCAAGTTTGAACAAAATATTGTTCTGCACCTTGCTTCATCACTGTGAAAACAAAATCCGAAGAGAGCTAAAAAAACAAAAAGTATACCCTTTTTTCCTCACCTTACCCTCTAACTTTATTTCCCCTTTACATAAGTGCACAAAAATTGGCATGCTGGGCCTTAGCCGACTACTGTAAGCATCTGCCAAATTTGGTGCCGAAGGCCATCTGTAGCCATTGACAGCCTGCAGTCGGTTGCACTGAAGTATACAAATAAAGTATTCTTCATATCGGGTTGAGCACTACCCAACCACTTCAGTACATGTCCGAAGAATTGAGTGGGTTGCGAGGTGGAGCATGGGGTGGGTCACACTGGCTATCCCCTGACACACAGCCAAACGCTGTGTGCGTGCCTAGGGTTGGCCACTCATGATAATTTGGGCAGAGAGTGGGGGTTGCCTGCACATGGTGAGTTTAACATAGGATCTTCCCTCTAGCCAGGCCCTTCAATCAACACCCTTAGTGCATGGCCAAATGTAGTATGTAGCGGGTGTTGGACGTCTGTGGTGGGTAGCACACAGGACCTGGACACAGACCTAGCTTAGCGAAGGTTGGCCATCAGGGGTTAGTTTATCGCAGGGCTTGGCCAAAGGGTGTGTGCAGCAGGAGTTGGTAATTAAGTACTTGAAAAAATAACAGATCCTTGAAATTCACTGAGAAACCAGTTACAAAGTAAATTATGGTTCTGTCTCAGATACCCAAGACCACTGATATTCTCCAAATATGGTTAGTAAAGCACACAACACACACCATGACTCACACCGTCTGCCATGCTCAAAACAACAATCTGTGGACTGTGCAGAAACAAAAAATTAGCGAGTAGAATAACAACATAGTGGCCAAGTCAAGTGTTGGTGTTGGATGTGTGCATTGCTAACTAAAAGTTGCACATTTCAGTGGTTTTGGTGTTTGAGCCAGAACCATAACTCACATAAAAAAATATAATAACGACTTTTAAGATGTTGGGTTGGTTTTGGTCTCAAGAAGAAGAGCTTTTTGCACAGTTGACGCAGATCCCTAGGGTGACCGTAGAGGTCCAAAATGGATGGGAATTATTTGCTATATTAAATTGTTTAAAGAGGTCTTGATGTGAAATCTCTATACTCCAGACTGCAGTGTTAGAGGTGTGTTCTCTCGTATCCCAATAAAGTCGCTGAAATTGTATAGTGAGGCAAATGAAGTGGATAACTTTAGTGTTAAAGGACATTTTCACGACTAATTTTGCTCCTTTATGGTAAGAATAGCATGGTGCTGTAATGTCACTGCGCAATACTGCCTCATTACTGAATTGTCAAAGTATTCTAAGTTTGTTTGATCCAAAAGTCTAAACACATATCTTGTTAGGTGCAATAGAAACAAACACATTGTTTCTATATTTTCAGTCATTTTATGGAGCGTCATGATTTTTTCTTATTCATCCTACGCAGAAATGCCCTACATTTCAGTTTTGAGCATTTACCGTGTTTAGTTTGCAGTCGCTTATTAGGTCTCGCTGAGCCAGCGCATGGTTTGCTCTGCAAGAAATTTAGTGAGTGGCTTTTTGAAAGTGCTACCAGAGGCTTTTGCTGGCCTCAAGCTTGCGTTCACTCGTACGTGCACGTGCGCAGCCACCATGTGGGTTTCTGTCAAGGCTCATTAAGCCTTGCGTGCCTCTCTATTAAAAATGTGATAGCTTGCTTGTACCGATGAATATTTTCTACACCTTATGTTATTATATGCCTCCTAGACAGTAACTGCTGTCACTTCTTCATACACACGATACTAACCTTTCACTGACTGTGCACTTGAAAATTGTGAATCCTGTAATTGTCCTTGATCACATCAATTACTTTTAATGCTATTTTAATTGAACTTTTATAAAACGGACACAAAGAATATACATCAACAGTAAACGATACATTGATTTATATTAATTATTGTTTCCTAGAATGTAACCTTTCAATTATACTTAATATGTTTCACACACACACACACACACACACACACACACACACACACACTCTCTCACTCTCTCCCATTACAGCATAATATATATCAACTTGGGCATTCAGGAATGTACTTTGCTTTCCCATGATCGTCTAGATTTACTTCACAATATTTTTCCTCAGTTGAACTATTCTACTACGAAGACACAACATAAATGCATATATTGAAAATAAAGAAGATTGGAACACATTTTCTCTTATATAGTCAATAGCTAACCAGAAGACCATGCTTTTTTTCAGTGGTTTGCTTGCACTTCAGTATGCATCCACATTATACCTCTTCTGTTGCTGCCAATCCGAAAGTGTACATATTTGGAATGGATATGTGCCCCATTGATTCATTTATGTCGACATATGCCGTCACTGCTTCTTTAACCTAATGTGTTTTTTACATTTCCCTTGTGCTTCTGTTTTGTGTCATGCTTCTTTCATGTAAAGCATATTTCAAAATGCATTATTAACCTTGATACTGAACCAGTGTTGGCACACTTTTGTAGTCTGGTATTTTTACAAATTCACCACAGCACATGCAGAATACTATATGCTCTCTTGTTCCTGGGGGCAGGGTCAGCATGTGCCCTCATGTGTGGCACTACCCCTTGACTGAGGTGTGTTTGTGGGACAGTGTGTGATAGTTCAATTAAAACACAAGCTGTTCATGGAACAGCGAATGTGCCAAGTTATTAAAAGCAATCACACGACTAAGTGCAATGAATCCTAGAAAATAAATTGTATGGTCAGCGCGGGCATCATAGTGGTATTACAAGATTCAAAACAAAGAGAGCGCAACCCCATAGAGCCAAAGTTAATGACGATCATGACTTAAAATCAAATTTGAGAAATCTTGGGATTCCAACTATGGAACTTCTATCCAAATGGAAATGAAGAACGTGGAAATTTAACAGAGCTGCAGTGACTTAATAATAGAAATGGATATCTGAAATTGAGAAGATGGAAAGTGTTAAAATGGTGGCAAGTATGGGGGTAATTGATTGACTTGCAAGGGAGGATGGAGGAGATTTCTGAGATGTTGTGGAGGAGTTTGTATCTAGCTTGTTGACCTCATAGCTGGTCTGACACACAAAACAATATTTTACGATCTAATATATTAATTTCCATTGGACACACTTTATCAATCACACAATAAACATACCATACATGAATTGTAGAAACTCACATTTTCTGGTAAGTATTCCATCCATTTTTTATTTGAAACAAGTTATTCTGAAGCATGCACTCTCGGAGAATTATGGAGTAAGTACAAGAGATCTTTCAGTGAGTGACTTTTAACATGCCATCAAAGTAAGGCAGCATTATCAATCCTTCAAACCTTCAATTACATCATAGTGGGTAACTACCTACGCCATAGTGGGTAATTACCACTGGGCATTTCTCCATCATATCCACATATTATGTTCTCTTTGGGCATACTGACTTAAGCTTTAACTGGATCTAAAACAAAAAACTGGGCAAATAAAAAGACCACAAAGTTCCTTCACATCACAGCAAGGAGCAAGCTAATCAAATAGTTATCGAATTGGCAAGCATGTATATATGAGAGCTCAATCCCAAGTAAATCAAAGCCATTGCAAGACCTATAACTTAACCGGCTGCTTGTAAATACATTTGGAGCTTTTTATTTTATTTTGATCTTTAGAGTTTTAGCCCACTCTATGATTGTGTGCATGAACACAGTATCAGTTTTGCAGTTGTATATCACCAATGAACTGCAATGCTAGGCTCTGCACACCTCATAAAACAAGCATTGGCATAGCCAATAGGTCTCGCTTTTGCAACCTTATAAGTGTTCAGTTATCCAGCATAATATCTTTGGTGCAACAACATCAACTGTTACATGGCTAAACACTTCTAAGGTCCCAAAAGCGAGACTTATTGGCTATGCCAATGCTTGTTTTTATGGTTGATACCTCTACAAGATGTACATTGTAGAGGGAACATAGCAGGTATACAATGTTATTTATGGTACCTTCTGTTGCAAAAGTTATCTAGCCCTATTTACTTGGAATGGTTTTATTGTGCAATAAACACAGCACATTACCCATGCAAAGCCTGCTTGTACCATCCATCTCTAGCTTTCATGAGGTTGTGGTTACAGAGTAATGTGTCTGAAACTGGTCATGCTTTATAAACGTATGAGTTAATAACAGCAGCAGCCTCTTCGTAAAGTACACTTTGTACAGTGTTTTATTTTTAAAAAAACACAAACAGAACTCAAAGTTCCCTTCTGTGCGTGCGGAAAACCAGTTAGGTAAAAATATATCTTTTTCTTTTCATGTTTCTTCATTGAACTCAAGTTGGCGCACAAGGGTTTTCCTCTTAGACGTTGTGTGCATTCGAGATTATTTCTGTCTGATTGTACTTAATCTGAGGTTCTTCATACAGCCACATTACTGCTGCTGTCGCTGCCCGTGAGTACTGTAGTTGCTGAAGCTGCCTGTGCCTGACCCTATGTCAAGACCAGAATATGTATAGCACCCTATTGCTCTCGAACAAGATTGATACAGCACTGTCAACACTTACATTAGATTTTACAATGTCTTACAACTAGGTAGCTTTTCTTACTGATATAGAGTTGTTCTGGTCTAAATTGTTCCATGTCTGCTGGGAGTAACTTGGCCAGTTCTGTTTTTCCTTTTTCCTTCTGTTTTGTGAGGTCCAGCATTTATCGTGCTGTAGTTGCTGAAGCTGCCTGTGCCTGACCCTATGTCAAGACCGTAATATGTACAGCGCCCTATTGCTCTCGAACAAGACTACCCAAATATAAGTGAAATCCACATGGAATTTCAATAATTATCTCAGTTTCCAACAAATGCATACAAATCAAGGGAATATTGGATGAGAAATACGATGAAAGGGGGAAGAAATGTACTCGTTCTTTTGCTCACTATTCCACCTCCATTTGGACCCACCTATTGGCGAAAAATGGTCTGAAATGCGGCCCAAGCGATTGCCAGTGGCTGAGATTAATTCAGACATTCCATCCATCACCTTGTTGTTGCAGTTTACGCCCTATGTGCAACAGGTATGCCAAGACGTGGGTACTGTGCTCACTGCCATAGGACTCAAGCTGTACCTCACTGATGAGACTTAAGTAGATCGAACCTGGTATGGGGTTGCTTGTGGTTCCTTCTGGAGGGGGCCTCGCATAATAGTTCAGGATTAACTGTTCTCATGAGGAGCATGGTGGGTACTGATTTGCATACGGTGGTCCTTTGTCTAGAGTGGCATGGTGGGTGGAAATAAAATGGACTGGAATGTGTGGCAGGGTGATTGTCCGTGGCTGAGGTAAGTTCAAACATTCCATCCATCACCTTATTGTGGAACTTATTGATAAAGCATATTTGTAATGTTAACCCCTCTCTGCAAGGATTTGTCTACCCCAGTCAGCATGAGTAAGTCTTTGCTCAAGTATTTGACATGTCGTTTTGTAGACCTTCCTTTTTCCTAATGCCACTGTTGGCTACCAGCAGATTGGTCATTAAACTCTCTTAGCAGTGCCATTCTTGAAATAAAAGTGTGTGTGGATGTGTCTCATAAATAGGAATACTGCACTGGAACTGCCATTCTTTCATGTAAAATGTACAACTATATGGAGACTGCATTATTAGTGCAACCATGACTGCCACCACCTCAGTTAAGTCCATGTGCCCTAAAACTAATTCCCTGGCTGAATACTGGCAAACACATGCTCACATTAAGTTGTTATACTGCCTCTAATTATATTTTGTACCATCAACGGTGTACCTCTATAATCTGCTGTCTATGTGGTTCTTAACCTGTGGTCTGTGGAGCCATAGTTGTCTGCGACACCCAGGGAAATCTTAAGGGTTTTGGGAGGTTGGGCCAAGCGTATTTTGGGGGCCCCTGTTTGGAACGGCTTTGAATTTGTGATCTATTTTCAGCTCTTTCATGCCCTCTTTAGTCAAGTCATTGACAGTGCACAGGCACACTCGTCCAAATTCTAAATGTGTTTACAGCTAATATTCAGGGATGGTGATGTTTTCAATATTGTAGCACAGCAGCTCACTAATATTACTGCAAATATTCTCTGTTACACCCTCCCATTTTGCATATGCCGAGGTCCTGTTTTGATCTAAAAGTTTATTAACGCCTTAATCACGGCAGCAATTCCGCCGCTGTGCGGGGCGTTCCATTGAGTGGGCAGGGCCGCGTCAGCCAACGGACGTGCGCTGCACTACGGAGGTAGTGCTCGCGACAGCCGTTGCCCGACGGGCACAAGGAAAGTGTTAATGGAAGTTGCATGTAACGCAAACACAACATTTCTCTACATAATATCTCTCATGTCACTCATCACCCAGATTACAAATAAGTGAAAGGAAAATGATATTTAAAACAATCTGTTTAAGAATTATTCAAGGTCATTAGAGCAAGACTTTGCAGAATAGAGCTGGCTTTATCAGGGGCCCCCCTAAAAGGCTGGGGCTCTGGGCCAGAGCCCACCTTGCCCATGCCTTCAAACTTCTCTGGCGACATCTCCTCAAGGAGCCCACGTCTGCTTGGAAAATAAAATAACATTAACAAATTAATAATGTTTATATAAATAAAGAGGCATAGTGGAAAATTGAGAATTTTAAAATGTTCAATAAATAAGAATGAATTTGAAATTGGAGGTTAAAATTTTAGTTGGTATTCTCAGATTGATTTGTGGGAGCAGTGAAAGTGCTTCAAACAAAATTTAGTGTGGACGATGGGTGGCCTCAATTGAGTTTTTTGAAAAGCTCCAACCTTCCCATTAAAATTTGGATTGTTTTTTAAATTTGTGAATTAAATTAAATATTTCATCATTTGTGTTTTTGACGAATGCTGTTTTATGTAATTTTTTTTTTTTTTTTAAATTTTTTTTTTTTTTTTGGTGTAAGAAGTTTATTCGCACTTAGCATATATGAAAATACTTTACAAGTGAGTCGCCTACAACCAATGGTGGCCGGCTACAGTTGTTCTTGCCCAGTCGGGCTCTCTCTGTTATGTACACAGCCCATCAGCCGACATCCATAGGACCGGCGGCGTTTAACATCGTCTTCATATTCACTATCCAATGCAGTGCTCCAGCTATGTATATTCTTGCCAGTGTTCACACATTTTTTGGTTACTTATTCTCCCAACTGTAAACTGGATGGTGTCACCCCTAAATTAACCCGGAGTGTCCATCAAAAAAAACGTATACTCTGTGTCACAGCATCCTCCCTCCCTTCCCATACCTCAGTATTCTCGTACACCCGTTAATCACACTTCATGTAGTATTTCTAATCATTCGCATTCATTCCCTCTACACTGCCCCGTTCCAGCAAGTAGGTTCTGAGGTATTCCCAATAGTCTTTGGGTCTCGATCTGGCTGGCAGTTCCTCCTCATAGGTGTTCAGAGTGTCGCGACAATACACCATATCTTCTAACCAATTCTTAACCTCTGGCCCTTTTGTACTGTTCCAGTGCATTGAAACCCTTCTTTTCGCCAGCAACAACGCTACCGCACAAAACTTTCGCCTCGTCGCTCTCAATGTTGGTTCAATACCCAAGAGACACATCTTGGCATCACATAGTAAAGCAGATTCTAACATGGCATTCAGCATTTGCACCACTCGTACCCAGTATCCCGCCACCTTGCTACAATGCCATGCCAGGTGCATGAAATCCGCCCCCTCCTGCTTACACCTTTTACACTTCGAATCCTCTTGTAACCCATATCTCTGCAGTCTCTGCGGTGTATAATACACTTGGTGGAGGTATTTGTAGTGTATGATTCTCAGGTTACCGTTTGGTGTCAGCACGTCTGTTAGCTTGCATGCTGCTGCCCATTCCTCCTCCTCGATGGGTGTCACTAGTCCCTCGCTCCACCTAACTCTAGCTTTGTCTGTGTTGCCCCCTATCGCTCCCTGTAAGCTAGTGTATAATTTAGATACCAGGTGCGATGCCGCAGGCGTCGTGAGAAGGAGTTGTAGGGGTGCTAGCGGGGTCGGCTCCTCTGGATGCGTCGGATAGTGTTCCCTAAGTGCTCTTTGGAGCCTATAATAGTTAAAGGTGAATAGTAGGGACGGGTTGCTGATGTATTGCATTTCATTTATCGTTTGGAAGACCCCATTGGGATACAAATCACCCATTGTATCTATGCCCGCCCTCCGCAGCAAATCCATGCCCACCTGTTCCTGTGTCACTGAGATATGTGGGTTGTGTGCCAAAGGCAGAGCAGGGGCATACAGTGGCAGTGCCTTAGCTGCCTTGCCCATCAATCGCCATGCTTCCGTGGTGGTATCCACCGTGTTTATGTCTCTGTCATGTAGCTTGGGGCGTTTATGTAACAGTATGTTCACCAGTGGTATCGGGTCTGCATCTCCCGCCTCTACCGCCACATGCGTCAGGAAGGGTACCTCGTGATGCCAATAATGTGCGAATTGCGCTTGGGCGCACAGATAATAGAGATAGAGGTCCGGTACCTTGAAACCTCCCTGGGCATACGGAAGTGTCATGGTGCGTAGTTCCAGTCGCGCTTGTTTTCCGGCCCACAGCAGACTAAGAACTAAGGAGTTGATATTGCGAAACACTACCGCCGGCGGCTTTATTGGGATATTATTAAATAAATATAAAAATTTGGGCAGTATCACCATCTTCACGATTGCAGTCCTGTCCGCCAGGGATAACGGGAGTTTATTCCACCTTTTTATTTTTTCCCCTAGGTCCTCTATCGCTCGCCCATAATTGGTGCGTATAACAAGTTCTGGGTCCCTGTGGAACCACACACCTAAGTATTTCGTGGGTTCCTCCTGCCATTCAAGTGGGTAGTCCAGGGGTATAGGGTGTGTGCTATCTGTCAGGGCTAGAATGAGCGATTTATCCCAATTAATTTGTAAACCGGAGTGGCTCCCAAACTTAATGTACTCCCTCATTAGTGGATTCAGGTTTTGTGCCGGGTTTTTGACATAAAGCACCATGTCATCTGCGTATAACGATATGTGGATGGGGCGTGACGGCATCTGTATGGCTGAGTAGTGATGGTGCTGTCGTATTTTACATGCCAATGGCTCCAGGATCAATGCAAAGAGCATCGGCGAGAGCGGGCAGCCCTGCCTCGTCCCTCTGCATATCGGGATGGGTGCTGAGACATGTTTGTTTATTCGTATGCGTGCCGACAGATTGTTATACAGCATTGAAATCCAGCCCAGGAACAACGGGGGGAAACCCATGCGCACCAGGACCGCCTGTATGAAGGCCCATCCTATTGTGTCAAATGCCTTGGCAGCATCAAGTAGCACTGCCACTGCTTTCGTGTCTGGGGATAGGTAATGGGCCAACGCAAAGAGTGTGCGGGTGTTGTGTGTGGTGGCCCTGTCAGGTATGAACCCAGATTGGTCTGGCCTGATTAGTAGTGGCATGAGCGGTTTCAGTCTGTCCGCCAGTAGACTGGCTATTATTTTTGTGTCCACGTTCAAAAGGGACAATGGGCGGTATGAGTCACATTTGTCCTCCGCCTTACCCGGCTTTAGGAGCGCAATGAGTAAGGCTTCCCTCATGGAGCCCGGTAGGGTCTGGGCTGCGTGTGACGCCCCGTATAGCTTCACCAAGTGTGGTGCAAGCAGATCCACATATTCTTTGTAAAATTCTGCCACGTACCCGTCCGGCCCCGGTGCTTTGTTGTTCGGCAGCCGCTTGATTGTGTCCGTAACCTCCTCGATCGTGACAGGACGCGCTAGGTACTCTCTGTGCCCGTCTGACAACCAGGCTAACTCCACATCCTCCATGTATGCTAGCAATTCTCCCTGCGTGGGCGTAGGGCGCGCTTGGTAAAGTGTACCATAATGTGTCATAAATTCCGTTATAATCCCCTTGATGTCGCTCACCGTTTCCCCCGTGTCCTTACAGATGGCTGTTATATTCTGTGGGGCCCTCCCTGAGCATATCTTGTCTGCCAGTGCCCTACCCGGTCTACCTCCTTCCCCGTAGCGTCTGGCCGTCGCCCGTTTAGTGACGTATTTGAGTTCATCCGATGCAAACTGTTTGTGTTCTGTCAGAAGGGTGTGTATGTCTCCTAGCACCTTAGTGTCTCCAGTGTGCGTGTATTTGTCTTCCAGCTCCTGTATCGCTGTTTCGCGCATGCGCAGCTGCCGCCTGATGTCCTTCAGTATGCCTGATGACGTGCTAATGCATGCCCCCCTGATTGTGGCCTTAAACGCTTCCCACAGGAGGCAGGGGTCATCCGTGGACGGGCCGTTTATAGCGAAGTAATCTATTATTGCCTCATGTATTGTGGTGGCATACAGTGGGTCTTTCAGAGCTGTCGCGTTGAAACGCCAAGTGAAGGGCGGCGGTTCATAATGAGGGACCTCTATCTTTAGCAAAACTGGATTGTGATCTGACAGTGTCCTGGGCGGATGTGAGATGTGTCGAACCCATGTTAGTATCTCTCTGGTACCAAGCCAATAATCTAGTCGCGCCCAGCTGTTGTTTGCAGCATTAACGTGTGTAGCAGCGGTGATCCCTGCGTTACTCTTCCTCCAAATGTCTGTCAGCTGGAGGTCCTCTATTGCGTCCCGCAGCATATGTCTGGCATGTTTGTGGTGTTCCGTGGTGTGTGCAGCCCGGTCTAATTGATCCTGTAGCGCGACATTGAAATCACCTCCCCATAGTATGTGGTCTATATGTGTATCTGCGAGTGTCTGCCAGATTTTCCTGTAAAACCCCGGGTCATCCACATTAGGGCCATACGTGTTTAGTAACAGGAGTCTCTGTCCCCTGACCTTCCCCTCCACCATCACACTCCTGCCCTCTGAGTCCCTGGTCACATTCGTAATGTCAAAGTGTGTTCCCCTACGTATGAGGATGCTAACCCCTCTGGAGTACGTTGAGTAGTTAGAGCTTGTGACTGATTCAGCCCACCGTGTCCCTAGTGTAGATGTGTGTGCAGCATCTTGGTGTGTCTCCTGTAGATACACTATATCCGCATGCAATCTGTCAAAATAAGCAAACATCTGCCTTATCTTTCTCGGGTTCCCCAGTCCCCTCACATTCCACGTGATCAGGGTTAATGTGTTAACTCTCGCCATAGTCATTTGTGTTCATCTTGGCTTCTATTTCAAAGTGTGGCAGCCGTGTACGGCTCCAAACAGGCAGTAAACAGTGAAGTGTTCGATGCGTGATCCCCGCCAGGTCGGTGAGGCCGCTACTACATAGTGTGCGCTCATGTATGGTCTTGGAGTTTGCCATGCTTCTCAGACACAGAGTCGACGATTCAAACATACCCAGTTCCCCCTTTTCCCCCCCACCCACTTTAGCGCCCGAACTGTGCCAAAGCCATCCCTTAACTAACTTAATCTGAACTTGAAAACACATTTTGGGGCGCCCCCGCTCGGGGGTATCGCCAGGTTCACACATCTCCATCCACGTAGTGGACGTGGACGGACGCCCATGTCGACTTTTTTATGTCGTGTGTGTAGTTTTTTCACCCTCCACCCACCAAATTCCAACAAAAAGTAGGCGGGCGCCATCGAACAATTCCCCCCATCAAGATTCGATATACCTCAGGGACATTCGGTAGCTGCGGTTCGTTCCAGTGCTAGCAACGAGGGTTGGTCCTAGGGCTAGCGTCTGCACCCCCCTTACTACACGCTACTACCATTGGAGCCACTTGTCCCCCTGTTTATGATGCCTCGTCGTGCAGCCATCTGTGGTCCCATGGTCCCCCATTACTCACTGCGAGGACAGACATCTCAGGTCCGCTGCTTCAGTGTTCAAAAAAGAAAGGTCTGTGGCAGTACACCTCCAGGCCAAGTGTTCCGGGGTGAGTCAGTGTGCGCCACCCATACGCCTCTGCTTGGTCCCTGGGCCGCTTTCGTGTTCATCAAGGTTTCCATGCCACCCTATCGTTCATTCCACATCGCTGGTCGGTTCCGCTCTGTTCTGCTCCTTCCTTCGCTTCCCCTGCTGTTTGATGAATTCGTGCGCCGCCTGTACTGATTGCAAGATGACCGGTTTACTCAGGTTCGTGATTTTAAGTTTGGCCGGGTACAGCATGGCATATTCCAGACCAAGGTCACGCAGTTTCTTCTTCACCGGCGCAAATTCCTTTCGTGCTTGCTGCACCGCCATGGTGTGATCAGGGTAGAATTCCAGCGTGTTACCCTGGTGTGTGATTTTTCCCATTTCTCTGGCGAGTCGGAGGACTGTGTCTCTGTCCCTATAGTTGAGCGTACGCGCTATGATCATTCGTGGAGCGGCCCCCGGTTTCGGGACTGGCGCCAGGGAGCGGTGCGCTCTCTCGATCAGGAACACCGAGGACAGTTTGTCGGCGCCAAAGATTTCTGTTAGGAGGGACTCTATGTACGTTTCCATCCTCCCTGTGTTGGTGGATTCCGGCAGGCCGGAAATTCGGATGTTGTTCCTCCTGGACCTCGCTTCTTGGTCCTCCACCTTCGCTCGAAGGGTCTCCACCGTTTTCTCCAGTCCTCCGCATACCTTCGACGTGGTTGCATGGTCGTCTTCCACCCTGGATATCCGTTGTTCTGCTTCCTCCAGGCGCTCGTCGTGCTTCTCTATTTTAGCCGCCATACTGTCCACTCGCTGCACCACGCTGTCCAATTTCCCATTCATTTCCTGCAGACTCTGCTGGATTGCACGAAGCACCGCTTCCATGGCAGACCCCTCCGCCATTTCAACGTCACCTTCGGTTTCAAGGGTGGCCGACATTGTTTTGGGCTGCTTCCTTGTTTCAAAGGGGAGCTTGGACTGTTGTTTGTCCGGCTTCCCCATAGTCCGCAGTGGTAGTGGCGAGGTTTGTGCGGCCGCGTTTGGGCTGCCGGCCGTTAGCGTGCTCTTTCCCGCTGGTGCCTGGGCCCCCCCCCTCTGGGTGCGTCTGCTCATTTACCCCCGGGTGTGGCAGTCAGGGGACGTTGATTGGTTTGCTGCTCGATACCGGTCCGGTGTCAGAGTTTAGACGTGGTGAGTACCCAATGGCGCACTCCGGCCCAGAACTCTCTCGCTGTGGGTGTGGGAGGTGGCGTCTACTTCTTCAAGGGAAGCTCCACGCACCTCCGTTGAGCGCACTGTGCAGGGAGCTCGCCGGTCTGGGGGGTCAGCTGGTCTGGTCAGGCGGCGCTTAGCGCTGGGTTGGCTCACCTCGTCAGTCGCTATTCCCGCTCCCGATGGGGCTCCATGCCGCCTGTCCCAGGGGCCGCCGATACCGCCGGTCTCGTGCGTTCCAGCGCCGCCGCCATCTTAGGCGCAGTGGAACGCACACCGGACTTCTCCGTTTTTTTCCGCATCTACCGGCCTCCGTTGTCTTGTCGCCTCGCTGCTCCTACAGCCGCTGCGGCTCGGCCTGAGATCACGCCGCCGCAACCCTCAGCGCTCCGCTGGTCAGTTGGTCGCTTCAAAGCAGCAGCCGTCAGGCGCGGCCATCTTGTCAGTGCCCCGGCGGCGTCTTGGGTTTCCGCTGTTTTCTCACCGTGCAGCTCACCAAACTCCGTCAGAATCAGATCATCTTGACGGCTTTAGCTTCCGACACGCGGAGCTGGTCGCAGATCAGCTGGGTCGGTGGTTTAGAAGGGCGAAATGGTCAGTATGGTGGCGTCCATCCGGCGGAGCTGACAGTTCAGCCAGCCATCCCGCAGTGCGCCCTCTAGCGCCCCCCTGTTTTATGTAATTTCATGTTGTTTTGTGGTACACATCATCTAAACTGCTTGGGCTGTCATCGCCGGATACCAATAAGGACCCATATTACTTCTGAAACACAAAGGAGGAAGATTTTGAAAAAAAATGAGGTAAAATCTATTTTCCCCATTGATTGACATTGAAGTGCAGGACATTTTAGGCGCGAGAAAATACTGCCCTTTGGGCTTACAAAATCAGGGAGTTTCCCGCGTAAGTTGGCGAGTTTAGTGGAGAAATGTCGCTGTTCCCTTCGGGTCCTGCCCAGTCCGGCTTTCCATACATAGTGTGTCTCTGGCACATGTTCTATCACGATTCGCCTGACCTGCTGCTTTCTCATGCGTGTTCAGGGAAGGGCTGTTTGGGTACCACCACCAACTCGCACTGTGCTGCTTGTACATACAAACCTATGTAGACATGTACCGCACTGTTGCACTGGTCACCCTTCGCCCCAGAGATGCTGTGGGTGTGAAACCACTCTGGGGTGTTAATAAATGTTTTACATTTTTTAATTTAATACAATTTTATATAGCGCGAACATTACCCAAAGGAGTCCGAGCGCTTTACAAAAGAACCAGTTGTGTTACATAAGGACTTTGGATTACATGAGTTACATAAGAGATAAAAACTGGAAAAAAATTGAAAATGTACAAGGTGTAAAGGAAGAGATATAAATAGGAAAAAATTGCACACGTACAAGTTGTAAAGTCACACAAGAAAGAGATACAAACAGATGAACTCTAAAATCACATAGGAATGGGAGTAAGTACAAAGGTCTACTATGTATACTAGTGGTTAGAGTTCTATATATACAAATAGTAAATTCACACAGGATTACATTTCAACAGCGATTAGACTTGGACAATTATATAATACATATATACATATACACACATATATATATATATATTTATATTTAAGGCAGTCCAGTAAAAAGAGAAAAAAAGATCGAGAGTCATCAGGAGGAGTTGGGAGGGAAGAAGGAACGGAACAAAGGTCAAACAAAATGACTGGTCCGGGGCATGGGTATAGACAGAGACCATCCCCAAATGGCGGGATGAACAAAAGTCACCAAAGTCCAGAATCTGGAAGAGGAACCAAGAGAGCAGGATTCCATTTAGTAGAGTCTGAGAGGGGACGCAGCCACAAAACCGAAGGCGAACGGAAGGCTGTAAGATGAGTGCACAGGCTCTGGCTGGGGGATGATCAGGAGGGGTGAGCCTGGGGAAGTCTGCCTGGATGCCAGGGGCAGTGGTCCCAGACCGAAGGAGGCAGAAACGCAGTCCAGGAGGGCACACCCCCCAAGCTCGGATAGCAAAGAAAAGCCCGGGGCGTCACTCCGCAGCACCCAGAAATTCCCCGCAACTGCACCCCTGTACCTGGCACAACCTGGAGAGTCCCGGTCGTCCCACGGGAGGCAAAGCAAGAGGGCAAGCGTGGGAGAATCGCCAGAAGTTGAACCTGGAAGGCATTGGGTTGTAAGACTTCATCCCAGATCCTCAACAGCCAGGCGGAGAAACGCCACCAGGCACCAGCGCCGCCGAGACTGGACTCCGTTGATGGCCAGCCATCACCGAAGCATAGGCAGGCAGGGGGAGGCAAAGCGCCAGCAGCAGAGAAGACGCAGAGCAACCATATATGAAAAAATAATAAAATAAATAAAAAATTACACTGCAGGGAGTTGGGCCAACTTCATGCTTCTTCCTCACCCTAGGTTCCTCCCTACCCCTTTGGTTGGTGCTGTGCTTTTTTTTTTATTTCAAAGTATTTTATTAGTTTTTTATAAACAGATACATTAGCATTTCTGTCACGGGGTTAGCCAAACGTAGTATGTATGAAATGATTACAGGTACTTAAGATATATGTTTAGCTAATCCCCTCTACATTGACTTGCTGGGAAATTGGGCATTTAACATCCCTTCCCATGTACTAATGTGTACATTTTAGCAGGCCTGCCGAATACAAGTGATTTACTATTTGCGATATTTCCCATTTCTGCTTTTAAAGCAATCAGAAAAAAAACCTCTTTTGCAGCGTTGCCGGCCACTCCAAAGTCATTTCCTCCACGAGGTCGTATTTGATTCCAAACATTGCAACACTGCAGTCAGCTGTGTTTGGCGCTGATCGTGCGATATCGTGTGCTCCCGATGGTAGATAACCCTGTTGTTAGTTTACACTGGTGGAGCCTACCATTCGGGTGACCACAAACAGCACATTGCTACTTCTGGATCCGTTTACACGGGGCCTCTTCTCAGGCGCAGTCAGATGATCTCTCCACGTGACTTTAGCACGCCGGCCTGCTGCAGGACTCACCCGGCCCTGAACTTTCAAAACAGTAATTCAACTTAATTACACTTTGCACATGTATTTACGTCATTGCTGCCCTGTGCGGATGTAAGGCGCCTCAGAAGTTTTGGATCGAGTTCTAGAAACGGGTTTCTAATTCTAAACAAGTAATGACAATGAAAACACATTCTACGTCAATGTGGCAGCACATGAAAAGATGCATTTACAGATGCTTTTTTCAATGTTTTTCGTACACAAATGCTGTTGATCACATTAAAGTGGGCCATATTGCCTATATAGTATGCATGTATGAGATACCGAATTGAATGTGACAAACTGAGTGATGGTTGATTGTACACTTAATATGTAAAATAAATAATCTTTTATGCATTCCAATGGAATTAATTCTCGAACGACGGAAATGTGCACCAAATACCAGTAGCATGAAGTGAGTTTTAACTCTGGGTGCAGCCAAAGCCCCCTCTATTCATTGTGTGAAGAATTGGTAACAATACATCTTGCAGACAATTGGGCTGTCGAGCCAGACCTAAAAAGCGTCCAACAAATGGAGATATCTGTATTAGATGTTTAAGTGCTTACTGTGAATACAGAAATAACTAGTCCGTGCTGCGATGCCCGAGCGATCTTTATGGTGTTTTCTGCATGAGTAGCATTGCTTGCTGGATGTACAGGCCATTGTGGTACTTTCAATAACATTTTATGTGTATTAGACTGAGGCTGTGAACTTTACCTCCCTTGTGATGAGGTTACCTTTCACAGACATTATTAAGCCTCGCTCTCGGGGGGGAGCCCCTCCTTGAGAGCAGAGGAGCGTTGCCCCACCTGCTGAGAGTGCAGCAGGGACAAACAAATAAGTAAAATGGCACATCAATGACATTTTACTTGCAAGCCCAGTGTGAGTGCAGGGGGTGGGGTTGAGTCCTACGATTGCAGGATTACAGCTACCCCTGCAGTTCACATGGGTTGGCTGGCTGGTTTGCTACTGCCAGCCTGACATGCGCAGTGTGCACCCAGCAATCCCATGGCTGTGAAACAGCTGAGGGATTTCTGTCACAGGCCCCCCAGCCTCAAAATGAATGCGGAGTTAGCCAGCTCCCACCAATGAGAGCAGATCCAGGATTGGATGTTGGTGTTCCCCTGAGCAGGAAGGAAGTCCTTCCTTTTCCTGCTCGAGGACGCTGAAATGGGGATAAAAGTGCGGAACAGTAAATATGGTGAGTTTGGTGCTGTTGTACCCCACCATACTTTTATAGTTTTACTAGTCACTGCCCGCTCTGTGTGTCATGATAATGTTAGAAGACGCTACACAAATGTAGATGACAAAAACATTACCTTCTCTCACTGAAGTTAACAGCACCACATCTTTATGGAATCTTGTCCGTATTTACTTGTCTTTATCAAGCAACTAGCCTGTTTTTAGAAATAATTTCAAGCAGCGTTTGTGAGAGGTGTTTTATGACAGACTTTGGAATGTGAGGTTGGCTGGTGCATTTTCAATGCTTGCCGTTACACTTTTTGTGCAGACACTGACATGCAAGTCAAAGACAGACAGCCCAGCCCGGTAGTAGCGGGCTATGTCCTTCACCATCTAGCCCTTGTTTTCAGGGTTTTGCCTGTTTTGCTTTTTTACTGTTGGTGTTCGCTCCTCCCCTCTTCCGGTACTCCCTCATCAAGTCTGAGAGGGCCCATCCTGCCAGCACCTATTCCCCCCCTTTCCCTCACTGTCTGTGAGCAATATACAAAGACCAACAGCCAGCTACATCTCGTCATGTGACTGCGGATTCAGGCTGCAGGCACAAAATGCCTCTAAAATGCATTTTCAGAATTTACTTAAAAATCTGACTTTACCATTAAAGAGGGGTTTACATTAAAAATCGTTATGCACCAAACTGGGGATTCCTACCTGCTCCCAATTGAACGTTATCACTTATTAAATGTGATAGGTTAACCCAATGTTATCCTATAGGAGAGGCAGTCTTTGCAGTAGTGAAAACAGAATACAAGAGTTTTCACTACTAGGACGGGTAAAAGTTAAAATTACATGCCCAACTTTTTAAATGCACTGCACCCTGCCTTATTGACTATTTAGGGCACAGTTCTTCAAACTGGGGGGCGCGCCCCCCTGGGTGGCATGGATGGGTTCCCAGGGGGGCGCAAAGGCCTCTGCAAGCACATGTAAATGAAGACGCCTGGAAGTGCAGCGATGTTTGTTTATTTGCTGTATTTCCAGGCTGTCTTCATTTACTCCAAAGCCCTCAGAGTTGCCGTGGGGCCAGAGGTCAGTGATCATCAGTTCAACAAGTACCTACTTGCACTCACTGGGGTGAACCACTCAAGAAGTCCATGTACCAGAGTCCCTAGGGGCGATCCGGAGGAGGGGCTAGCGGTTTGCGGTCCATTGCGATGGTTTCTACAAATTGGCTCCCCTGAGCTTTGAGCTGACGAGTTCCTGGACGACGCACCTGCGTGCCGGTTCGGGCATCGAGGACTTTGACGGTTGCTTGGCGGCCTTCTCTTCCACCCCTAACTATTATCTCTACTGATGAGGGAAGTTATCCCGAAACCCGAGCCATGTCTCGGGCGATATCCAAAAACCCGGGACATGTATCGGGTCTAGAGATCATCAGTTCAACAAGTACCTACTTGCACCCACTGGGGTGAACCACTCAAGAACTCCATGTACCAGAGTCCCTAGGGGGGATCCGGAGGAGGGGCTAGCGGTGTGCGGTCCATTGCGATGGTTTCTACAAATGGGCTCGGCGGGCAGTGTCTGGAGTCTTATTAAGACTCCAGCACAACCGAGTATTTCCCAGGTCTTTAACGACCATTTAAATACCTTCAGGAGCTGGTTACCGAAGCTTAGTTTTTTTTTCTTTTTCCTGGGCCCCGACTCTGCCTATTCCTTACAATTGTATTATAAATTTACTGCTGTAGTGAGAAAATGCATTTCATGAAAAGGAGTACAAAAAAGGGTTGCTAATAGAAAAAATGCCAGCTTTGTATGTTTAAAGAGCCTGCAAAGACCCTGCTTTGACACTATATATATTCTTAAATAAAAAAGTATGTATTCATTTGTAAAGTGACTTTCTGTAGGTTCCTTTTATTTTCAGTCATGAATCATTCAGACCGCCCTAGAACACATTTAAAAGTGCTTTATATTTGCTTTTAAAAGTACACACAGATAAGTGCTGAAAATAGGGCTTTAGGTTTCAGGCAGCCCTAGAACACATTTAAAAGTGCTTTATATTTGCTTTTAAAAGTACGCACAGATAAGTGCTGAAAATAGGGCTTCAGGTGAATGTTTATTTTTGTAATGTCTGCAACATCAAAATAATGAGCTGGCAACCCTAATCAGAAGACTGGAAATGTTGCGGGATCAGCACATTATTTCTTTCACCCTCGATTCCCTGATTAATTCCATAATGGCAATAGATTAACTTATATCTGAAACCCTACACCACATCAATAACATGCTGATTAACTTCAAGTGTCTGGGAATTCACCCTGCATTCAAACAACTCACTGCTCATTCTCACCCTTCACGATCACACTCACCCTGCACTCTCAGCACATAGTTAGGGTTTTCCCTCATTTGCCACATAATCCATCATCTGCAGCATAATTTGCAGATTTAAAAATGCAGCAACACGTTACCTCACAGTGGACGGCCGTTTCTAAAGGTAGACTGGTCACCTTCTGTTGCTTTTTGCTATATGTGGTTGTTAATGTGGTACTTATGAGGGGCAATAAAGGCCAGGACAATGTTAACAAGTGTAAAAATAGCAAAATAGTGCAGTAATGCTATAGACAAATATGCAGCATAATTCGCCTTTGCTTGCTGCAGAATTGTCAACCATGCTGCATAATTTGGCCGTCTCCTGCCGCATAATTCCAATGGCCCTGTTTATAGTGCTATGAGGGCCCAGACTGTAGCAGAAAGCACTATGTATATGTAAGTCATTATTTTAAAACAGTATTTAAATACTCTAAGCTAGGCTGCTGCAAAATGATGCAGTGATTGAGATAAAACAAGTTCTTACAAAAAATACTTTTTAGTAATAAGTAATCAAACTGTATCTAATGCAGACATTTTTGTAAGTGTCTTCACTATTCCAGATCCCAGCTGATAACTCCTTTACATTACATCTTAAAAAGAAGAGATCTTTGCCACCATAAAGCTTTAAGCAGATCCACTGGAATTATTCAGCAGAAGAGGACAACATTATGTGGCAGGTTTGACTAAATTATGCGGCAAGAAAGGTAAATTATGTGGCACAATGCGCCACATTGTGTGGTTAGCATTACTTCATTATTTTGTCATTTTAACTCACTGTAACGCTGTCAGAGGAAATATTTCACCTCATTAGTGCCAGTTTAACACCCAAATACAGCAGAAAGCAACTACAAGATTACCAGTCAATCTTTGCAAAGGGCCTTCCACTGCTCCGGAACATGTAGCAAATGCACTAAACTGATAATTATGTGGAAAAAGCTGCTGCTGCAGAAACTCATAATTCCAGTGGCCCTGGCTTTAAGTGACTCAATCAATTAATGGCTGGTAAGAAGGCCGGTTTCTTTTTTAACTTTCTGTACTACTGCCACACTTCGTTTCAGGCACCGGCATCTCAAAGTCAGTATTAACCATTCAGGGGAAGTTTTTTTTGTGAAAGCAGAGTCCATGGGGTGGCAGGTAGAAGGCCAGCAGGGTTGCATTCAGATGCAGAGCCCTAATCCTCTCCATCCTTGGGGCCTCACAGAAATGGTCTAGGAAAGGAGCAAGGTTCAAAGATATTGTCAAAGAGAAGGGCCAGAATAAGGAGCACTGTATGCAGACTCATTTTTATGTTTACAAATGGCCAGAGACAGCTTCTTCTGAGAGATACCCCAAAGAAGGGGACAATATAAGTGTTTTTTTTTTTAAGGGTCATTCATTAGTGAAGCTGGTACTGCTGCCAAGTGTGTAAGTGGCCACTGCTGGTTATCATAAAGGAGCAGATGCAGCAGGACTGGGGGCCAGGAATTTGGGGGGCCCACTGCATCACAAGTATGACTGTCTACCTTTAGAAAAAGGGGCATCAGAGCCTATTGTTCTTTCAAGCATTAGGACAGAGGTGATGATACATCATGGTGGGGACGAGGTAAAAGAGGCAGAGGAGATAGCCTGCTACTCAGGACTGCAGTTATCATTAGTGCAGCAGGTATTGTTGCATTGGGGTCAAAGAGTATGAGGGGCTCACAACACCCCAATTATGGGGAGTAGTTTGTTTGGGATATCTGTTTTTGTTTGATGCATTTGCTGTTATACAAGTCTCATATTTGGTGCGGTTCATAAGCTATAGAAAAAGTATTCCTGAAATCATCTCATAAGCCCCGCTCCCTGCACGCAGCCATGTCCCTCCCGCTCCCCCAATCCTTCCCATAAAGTTTTGGAGGGGGGCCCGACCTCAAAACATTTTGCTTAGGGGGGGCTCAGAGTAAAAAAGTTTGAAGACCTCTGATTTAGGGACTACCCTAGGATTGACTTCCATGTATTATTAAGTAAGGTTTAGGCCTGGCAAAAGGTTTCTTTTGCCTGGTCGAAATGGCAGTTTAAACTGCCCACACAGGCTCCAATGGCAGGCCTGAGACGTTTAAAGGGCTACTTCAGCCCATTGGGTACACGTAGTGTAAATACAGTCCAGGCTGTGTGCTATGGCAATCGCAGATATTACATTTTTGCGTTCAAGCCACGCACACACTTGTTTCATACCACTTAAAGCTCTGACTCTGGAGCAAAGTAGAATATTGTAAAATTAAGCAAAGGATGAGTGTTGCAAAAGATCACAAGACTATTCGTTCTTTCAGCTTTTTAAGAAGTTGACTGCGCAGAAACTGGCTCACAAAGCAGGATCTTGTGGGCAATGAATAGAATAATTACTTCATATAGAAAGTCCTCCTAGGTAAGCTCTTCCCCATGACACTTACACACTAACTAACACAGTTTTTAAAACTGAGTGTAAATTATTAGAATGAACACAAAGATGGGCTTTAGTTTCCAGTCCAGTATTCGATTCTAGTTCGCGCTATATAAAACTCTGCAAAAAAAATAAAATGTATGTAGTCCTATTCCTGTAAATTCCCCAGTTAATATAGTGTGGTGCCAGGATGGCGGAATCCTGACACATGATCTCTAAAGATTCAAGCCTAGACATTACAGTTGGGACCAGCATGGAACAGCGAAGAATAGATGTTTACCAAAGAATTGATCCACTACTAATTCACTGAATGGGTGCCTAACTCCTTACCTGAGAACTGGCCCTTTTACCGAACCAATGCAGTTCCTAAGATAATTAATTTGCAAGATAACAAAGAAACAGCAGAGAAGATTCCAGCATTGGTGGCCTACCTCAAGAATAGGTGGCTGTTTGCAGTTTTGAGCCAAAGAAAATCTCCTACATCATCGGGCTAAGAGGGATCAGAGGGATATCCCACACAAGTTGCTCTTTTTAGGGAATGTAACTGTACTTGAGCATTGTCCTGAAGGTCTGTAGCCGTGTCAGACTAAATGGGTCTCCATATAAGATACATTTACATACAACACATACAGAACATGTATAGTGTCAAAGATTAGCCTGAAGATACGCTATTAACTGTCTCTCCTGGACTTACAGTGGCCACCCCTGCTATAGTTTATCTCCTGTGCTCCGATCTAATCCCATTCTCAAAGGGAAAACTGTTTTTTTCTTGAGGGGGAAAGACTCCGGGGCCAGAGGGTGGTGGTTACAGTGGCACGCCCCCCACCATGTTGGCTGGTGTAGTTTACTGCTAAACAGTGCAACACCGATATAAGACAGAGACAATTCTTTGTGTGCTGAGTTGGTGAAGTCTGTTCAGCTGCTTATACAAACAGCAACAGCCCTGTGTGTTACCATTTCAAAAGGTTTAAGGCAGACTTATTTCATATAACCCTAATAACTAATATAATTTTCAAGTATTATTCTTATGATCTAAAATACATGGTCATTGTTTTTGTTTTACTCTCACAATCCTCCTACGTAAAGAGGCGGATTTTTTTTGGGCTCTGTTTGAGATGTCCAACTCCTGTGATCAGATGTAGCTCGCAAAAACATTTAAGAGAAGTTTTTGGACTGAACTTCACCAGTGCAAGAACTGAGGTCTTATTGGTGTCCTCTGTTCCTGACCCTTCTCCTGCTTTCCTTCTTTGCAATGACTTGATTGGAGTTGACAGTGCTTCAGAATCTGCAAAGCTTTATCCTTGGATGTCCATCACCATAATACTCTGTTTGTTCCACCTTGATCTGTTTGTCAATTTCTTTAAGAATCTATTGTAAAATTTCAACGTTAAAGCACATTATTAAGAGTGTGACCTTCTTTTCAATATTTTTTGATTGTTTGTGTGCCTTTGTATATGAGTGTCATTTAATTTCCTGTTATGAGGATGATGTTCAATGCTTAAGGTGAGAGCGTACATTTGACAAGCAATGGTAATTTTGAACAAAATAGATGCTCTTAAGTTCTGGTTTACGTATGCAAACATAATTCACATGTATGAGCCTGAACTTTAGGGTTGATCAAAAAATTGAGTTTCAGAAAACCTCTTTCGATAAAATACAATCTTTTTCTCATTGTGTATAGAATAAACATTTATAGTCTCATTTCTAAATGTTAATCTTTTCAGATTCATTATCGATCCGATTAATAATTCGCCAATTATTTCCTTTGTAGCTCTTCATAATTCAGAAACCGAAACAACTGCGTTAAAGAAGCAGTTTGAGGGGCTTACAAGAGAATATGACCGGCTTATACATGAACACGAACAGTTGCAGGTAAGAATGTTCTTTTTGTTGTACTTGATAAGAATGAACGGTTATATCTCAAATAATGTATTGTTACATTTGTTTTTAATATTTTCTTACTGTTAGCAGTTTTAGTGCTACTGTAATGTAATATTGTAGGATAATTTACTAAGTTGTTCGGGCTGTTCCTCTGTTCGCCTAGCTGAGCCTGAGCCTAGCCGTGCCGTGCCTAACCACGCCCCCTCAGACCTAGCACAGAGATCACCGAGAGATCGAGAGGAGACGTGCGGAGCAGCGCGGGGACTCGGCGCCGGGTCCTACGGAGGTATTTACGGCTGAAGGTCTCTTGCGGTAAACGCGCTAACCGCAAAACCCCTCGCCCCAGCCTCCGCCCCAGCCGCGGACATCAGCGGCGTCCTAGGAGGAACAAGCCCTCGCCCTGCGGTATCAAGAGGCAGGAGCAAGTAGAGCTAACCGCCTAGCCCTCCCCCCCCCGCCTCGGAGCTGCGGAGCATACGGAGAACCGCAGCGAGAGTCGGGGGGTGCGGGAGTGGAAGCGGGAGCAGGGCGAGTGGAAGGCTTGCGGGACTTGGGAAAAAACGGCTGTGGTAAAAACCAGCTGTGACTGAGAACGCTACCGCCCCAAAGTACAAATAGCCACCGGTATCCAGAGGCGAATGCATGCAGGCTTGCAGAGCCGACAAGTCTGTCTAAAGCAAATCTCTGAAGTCGGAAGCGTATATCAGGACAGCGCAACAGACACCACAGGCAGCATAAGGAGCATAAAGCCTAAAACCCCACAGGGAAGTGGGTGAAAACATAACTGATAGAGATACAAGAGGGGCAAGGCAACAGGCAGCAGGCAGAAAGGCATTAAAGGCAGAACAGAGGTAAGTGAGCACTTCTTTTTAATATAAGTAATATTTAAGTTTCCACCTGCAGTATAGCAACAGTTTTGTGACTAGAAATGGCTCCTAAAAGAGGCCAAAAATTACCGGACGAAATAGGAAAAAGTAAATCACTGGAGGGCTCAAAATCTCCGGATGAAAGCCAGGAAAGCCACGCCACATCTTTGGAAAATAGTAAAGGGAGACGTAAGAAAAGGAAAGTTAAGAGAGTAACGAAGAATCCCGTGAAGGCAAAAAAAGGATGCAACCAAATATCTAGTAAATTGAAGGAGAACACGGTAGCATCAAAGTCTGTAAAAGAGTTTGTAGGCAAACACTACAAATCATTAAACCCAGCAATCTCATTGGCTTTAGATGAAGACATCGTGGAAATTGGCGCAGATAGTGGCGGAAACGTAAGCCTATCCG
The DNA here is from genome assembly GCF_964261635.1 of Lissotriton helveticus. NCBI lineage: Eukaryota > Metazoa > Chordata > Amphibia > Caudata > Salamandridae > Lissotriton > Lissotriton helveticus. The sequence continues at coordinate 95,148 of NW_027611789.1, forward strand.
ATGAAAAGAAGAGACGGGCTAATAAAGGTGAATGCCAGGAAGAAGCCAACCCCGATAACGAGGAGATAGGGACGAACAGCAATCTCTTGAATCAGACATTGCAGAGCCAAAACCACCAAATCTCGGCGCCACGTCTATCATCTTCACCAAAGATGTTCTCACTACTGTCACTAGGGATTGAGGATTTCAGGGGTAATGTAGAACAGAATCAGAGTGCTATCTGGGGGGGTGCACCAGATCAATTCCATCATCACCCTCCATTGCAAAAATCTCCAACTCAGCGAGATAGCCTAAAGGTAAACTATCCAGCAATCCCTGCAAGAAATACGACACAGGATTCGGAGATCTCCGAAACTCCCACATCCTCACTGATGGAGTTAATCTTGTTAATGCAGAAAGCACTCCAAGGAATCCTGGAAGTAACCCTCTCAAATAACGGAGTGTTAAAAGATCAGAAACATCATTTAAAGAAAATTGAAGATGAACTCAGAGAAATAAAGAGCCAATTACCAAGTAGGGTGATGCCAACAGAAACAGCCCAACCAACTAAGGAAAGTGACAGGATAGTACTGGAAGAAGAAAGTGTGATATCTTTGGAAACACAAAGGAACTCCGTAGAACAAATATCAAAGGATTCAGCAAACACTATGGACAACGTGTATATTTCAAGAAGACCCATGCTGATAAAAAGTCGTAGAGGGTATATCACAATCGGGCCCAGGAACAGGACAGGAAGAACCAGGCAAAAGAAAATAGCAGGATTAAGGAAAGAGAAAGAAACAATGAAGGGGAGGAAGAAGTCAGGATTAAAAGCATCAGCCCCAACATTGATAACACATAGACCTGTCTAGGCAAAGGCAAAACTTCCCATGCCCCTTAAAACCCCGAGAGTGTCAAGGAAAAAGAAGACGCATCGGGAGGCAACAGAGATCCCTCCCCCCACCCGCATGTCAAGACAAAGAGCAAGGCCAAGGGAGGAGCGGTCTACTAATCAAAGGACGATAAGACCACAGATACATGATGAACCTAATAGGAGAAGCAAAGGTCGGAGAGGAGGAAGAACAAGCATCAACCAAGGGAACGAAATGAATAAGAATCTATGTGAGAGTGTAGAAAATAAATGGTTATTCCTGGACCTGATAACAGCTGGGAGGAAAAGGAAGTTGACAAGAATCACAAATCCCCCAAACAGAGCACAGATCCTATCCGCATTTGCAAAATGCGGCAGCCTGAGAGGGATTGGTACTAAAGACCTCCAGCAGGTTGGTTTCGAAGAAAACAAGCAGGGAAAGGAAATAACAAAAATCACCCTATATTCTGACCTGGTAAAAAGGGCAATCCTGAAAGCCTCAAATGAAATAATGCAACAGGGAATAAGGATTATCCCCGAGTCTGAGACAAAAACTGCGAAAGAAAATAACTTTTTAAAACAGCATGCGGGGCTCCAGAAGAGACAAGTGACCCTCTACAAAGAATCAAAAGGCGACCGAAGCGCGCTGAATATTGTAATCGAAAACTCAGGCAATGTCTCTTCATGGGGTAACTGGTCGTTATATAACACCCCTGAGGGGGAAAGCATTGAAAGAATTACAATGGATACAGAGGAGGAAGGTGGTTTGAGTGACGTCGAATAGGATGAAGGGGGTTCGCAAGAACTAGGTCTCTTAGCTTGGAATGTAAACGGGCTGGGCAATAAACAAAAATGGGAATATATAAAGGAAACCATAATTAAGGTAGACATTGCCTGCTTACAAGAGACCTGGTTATGCGACGATACCCCAACTTTGGTCGGGTATGCCCAGATTAATCAACCTGCCATAAAGAAAAATCGCGGGAGGCCGTCTGGGGGCCTGTTGACATTGGTATCAACAAAAGTAATGAGGGAAATAAAACTGTTGAAGACAAAATGCAAATGGGTCCAAGCAAGTAGGATCGAACTCTTGACGGTGGATCAAAATTATAAAATGTTGATTTTATTAAATGTATACATGCAGTGGGAAAATGGGGAGGAGTATGAAAGAGAAATGAGATTTTTTAAAAAGGATGTAGACTGTATTCTAGAAAATTATCCCGTAGACACAGTAATGATTCTGGGAGATTTCAACCATAAACTGAACCCAAAAAAGGCTGACATTTGGAACAGGGAACAGTTAGAGGCATACGGTATAAACCCGGCAAGGTTCCCAGCTGGGGAAATAGCGAGACAAGACCGTGACTTAATAAATATGTTAGGAGGCAGGGGCTTCCATTGTGTAAACGGAAGAACAGAGACTGATACACCGGCGGAAAAAACATTTATCCCAGGGCAACAGAAGTGCCCAATTGACTATATTTTTTTACAGGCCTGGAACTTCCACCAGATTAGGCACTTCAAGGTAGACCAGAAAGAGGGGAGCGACCACAAACCCCTACATATAGTAATAGCGGGGGGCAGGAAACTACAGCGAGAAACCGTGTCTAACCAGGAGGTGGAGTATCCTAAACGAGTGACGACACGTTTAACAGAGGAATTTGTAGAAAAACTGAAGGCCACGCAAATAAAAATGGCCCCCGAAAACTATGAGAATAAAAAACTGGAATGGTTTATGGTAAAACTAGAAGAACTAGTTCAATGCCTTGAGATAAAATTAAAAGGGGATAAGCCGATAAAGGCAAAACAATCAAACCGTGGTAAAGGGTTCTCTGTGGCATGCCAAAATAAAAAAAGGAAGATAAGAGCAGAACAAAGGAAACAAAAAAAGAAGTTTACACAAGAGAGACATGACTACCTAACTAAGCTGAAAAAAGAATTCAAGCAAATGGTACTGGTAGCAAAAAGGTCACACAAAGATAAATGCTGGCTAGAACTTTTAAATGCCATAGAGAATAAAAATCTAAGGCAATTCTGGCAGCTAGTAAAGGCAGCAGCTGGATCATCAGAGGGCGAATTAAGCTGTGTGGTGAGTGAGGCAGCATGGGATTCCTATATAAGAGAATTGTACGGGGCGAGGGGGCCTAGAGAGGAGATGGTGGCCAAAACTTGGCAAGGAATCTCAGAAGATCTTCTAGTTAACTTTAACGAAGAACAAGTCGAGCTCACAATAAAAGATCTTAAGTTAACCCGGGCAGCAGGCCCAGACAACTTACCTGCTATAATTTTGAAGACCGAGGTCAAATGGTGGGCTAGATTCCTCGCAAAGATGTTCCAGGTAGTGCTAAAAGAAGGAGTAATACCCCCAACCTGGAAGGGGGCCATAATCAGGCCGATCCATAAGAAGGGGAGCAAAGATGCGCCAAAAAATTATCGGCTGATTAATCTCCTAGATATTGGAGAAAAAGTATTCGCTAAGATTGTCCTAAAACAACTGAATACATGGGTTGAGGCGCGCCAAATAATCCCCATAGAACAGGGCGGTTTTAGACCGGGCCACTCGACAATAGACCACGGGTTTGCCCTATGGGCGATGGCGAGGAAGTCGACGGAACAAAATGGCAAGCTATGCTGTTGTTTCGTCGACTTCAAAGCAGCCTTTGACTCTGTGGATCGAGTTAGCCTATGGGATACATTAAAGAGGCTAAATATCCCAAAAGACCTTCTCACTATAATAACAGAACTCCATAGGGAAAATTGGGGGCAAGTAATTAAAGACACTGGGGGCTCCCTAACTCCCAAAATACCCATCGCCAACGGGCTAAGACAGGGCTGCGTGCTGGCCCCCCAGCTATTTTCGATTTTTTTGTCAGATCTACCGGCACACCTTGAGGTGGAGGGTAGTGCCAGCCCCAAAATGGACGGAAACAAGATACCCTGCCTATTGTACGCAGATGACCTGGTGATAGTAGACCAGACCGAGAGAGGACTTCAAAGGAAGCTAAATGCTTTCAATACCTATTGTGCCAACAAATTCTTAACCATCAATCTGGACAAAACTAAAACCCTATGCTTTGGGAAAAAGCCAAGCAGATTCAGTTGGTTCATAGGGGACCTCAAACTAGAGTCAGTAGATGAGTACCGATATTTGGGTATCTGGTTTGACAGGTCTTTAAACTGGTCTACTCACCTGGAAACGCTAAAAGCAAAGGCACTCTCCTCCATATGTGGCCTAAAAAGGTTCAATGGGGACTATGGCGAGAAGTCACACCGACCATTACTTAGAGCCTTTGACGCAATGATCCCCCCGCAAGTTTTATACGGCGCAGAGATCCTTTATTTGAGCGGTAAGGGATCTTGGGACATGATAGAGGGAAACTGCATAAAAAGGCTCCTATCCCTTCCTCAATCTGCAATGATACAAGCCATTAGAACTGAATTAGGTACAAAGTCCTGGGCGACATTAACCCAGATGGCTGTGATCAGATTCTGGAAGAGATTAGACGACCCCGAAAGTACAAAAGTAGCTTATTGGTGTCGCAAAGAAATTCAGAAAAGCGAGTTAAAATGGGCAAAGTCCAGCAGGGAAAAATTGAAGGGAATCTGCAACGCACTTGAGATCGATTTGGATCTGAGTTCATATCAAATCCTTATCTCTAAATGCGATCTGAAGCAAAGGGGGAAAGAGGTCTCGAAATCAACTGATATAGGTTACCTAACTAAGAAAAAATCGGTGGCACATATGATAAATGCGTGGCCCCAGGAAAACTGGTTCCCATACCTCGATAGATTACCCAATCGGGGCCTCAGGCAAGAGATACTGAGGCTTCGAATTGGGATCAACCCATGGGTAACAAACAGAGACCTCAATATAAGAATGCTAGATGAGGAAGGTCACTGTAGGTGTAACTTGGGAACCAAGGGTGATCTGATGCATTTCCTGTTAGACTGTGCGGTACTCTTAGAATATAGGAAAAGGTGGCTGCGCCCAGTATTTTTAAAATATGAGGTAAAAACAAGGTTTCAGGCGGCCAGCCTCCTATCTGAAATCCCCTACTTGGATACTGTGATAGCCCTCGGAAAATTCCTAAAGGAGGCCCTGGGTGCGCTGAGGGCCAAAGAATAACTCGCATTACTGTATTTTGATTCTAGCGGAAGGGACTCTTGGAATGATAAGAATGTGTATAGGTTTTAACATTTGCATATATTATTTGTACTTTTGATAATGGTGTGTATGATATTTTAATGGACAAGTTTTTAAAAATAATAAGTGTATGATTTTATGACGCATACTCCACGCGGCGTTTTACTCACTGTATTGTTTAAAGACTAAGGTCATAATAAACATATATTTTGACTTGACTTGACTACTAAGTTGTCTTTAATGCATTTAACACTTAAACGGGTAGACCAGACTGTCTAAGCCAAGATTCAAAGGGCAGACGTTTTTATTGTCCCATATATATATATATATATGCTCCTACCCTACTTAGACGCAGCAGGAGACAGTTTTCGTTGTCAGCCAGAGCTCATGTAATTGCTAGAAAATGACTTCAGAAAGTAATAAGGTGATGAAAGGTGCCGTTTTCAAAACAATATTGTTGATCTTCCACTTTACAGGTATTTTGTGGGGCAACAGCTGTGTTTGTTTTCTTATGAAGTATTTGCGTTGCAGTGCATGGACAGTAAAGTGTACATGCACTGCAAGCAAGATGCATTGTTTCCTTTATTATATATTCCCTGCCCACTGCCCTGAAAGAAACAACCTGCTTTCCTTACAAATTGATGCTGATGACCCACTAACAAAAGCATGTTAGACTTCGCCTCTGCCCTCATTATTCCACAGAGAAGTTCCATCGCTAAGTCAAACAGCATGGGGGAGAGGGGACACCTTTGATGTGTGCTGCTGCTCACATCGGACGAGGAAGGGATTCTGTTACCTATGCAGACATTAGCTGAGGGAATGGTGTACAGTAGAGATATCCAACAGGGCATTATGTCATCCATCTAAGCACCTCCAACAGGTACTGCCAGCTGAGCATGTCGAAGGACTTTTTCAGGTCATTCATTATTAACACTAGGTACTCAAGGTCATGCAGCATTGAACAGGCGGTGGCTGGCATTCATTGCTGTTTGAGTTTCGAATGAACCCATTGTGATTGGGGTGGACCAGCAATGACAGTGTAGGAAGCATTCTCTTCCCAAAGAGTTTACTAAGGCTCTTGAAATAGTGGTCTATAAGAAGATCTTTCTATGGGGCTTAGCAAGAGTAACAATTCAGGCCTCTCTAATTTTGTAATGGAGTTGTCCCCTTTCCAGGTTTGCTGTGTGCAATTGTAGTAAGCACAGGGCCAGTATGTCAGTAAACAATCAATAGGTAGGTGTGGGAAAGTTCCCCTTTTTTGACATGGTCACCCCCACTCTTTGCTTGGTACTTGATGCAATTTTGAATGAAGTCACTGGCTTCCTGATAACCATGTACCCAGTGCGATTGTTCCTTCCCTAAAACAAGGTAGCTGCTCACATTTCCCCAATTGGCAAGACCGTTCACACCTCTAAGTCCCTTGTAAATGGTTCCTAGGGCATGGGCACTAAAAAGGGTCCCTAAGGGCTGCAGTATATATTGTGCCACCCTAAGAGACCCACCACAAAACTTATGCAGACTGCCATTGCAGGCTGCATGAAATGGTGCTGACAAATGTTAAAACGCGACATGGCACATGCCCTGTGGTCCATGCCTACTGGCAGTGCATGCAAGTCACCCCTACTGAAGGCCTTATAGCCCTAAGGCAGGCTACATTATATTACACAAGAGGACATATCTACATGAACAGATATGCCAATGTGCTGTCTAATTCAATTTCTAGTTTGTACAAGTGAACAGGGAAGCCATCTCAAGTGTATGTACCGGGCACTGATCATTACAAGTGTGCTGGCTGACTGGTATTGTCCAGTCTGTCACCACAGACATGTTTTTGACCCCCCTGCTTGTGAGAGCCCACACGCTGAGGCCAGAAACAATGCCTGCTCCGGAGGAAGGTGTTCACACCCTCAGCAGGGCGGCTAGTGAATCTGCATACCAAGGCCAGGGACTTCAAAGCTCCTGCCACCTTTGATATGCGATCCTTGCTACCCCTAGATCTGGGAGATGCAACCCCTGCCCTGAGGCCCATATGGCACCGGGACAGGCTGGAAATTAGCTATGGTAGGAAGTGTGGTGCACTACCAGGCCAGTCACACTCCTAAGATGGGCTGCCTGATGTGCCCCACAAAAGAGGGGTTTCACTATTTTGATTTTGGTGAAAGTTAGAATTCTGGGACAGGATTATGTCCATATGAAGTGGTCATATAGGTGGTGTAGTGACCCCAAGGGTAAGTAGCTACAACGCTTCACTCTCCTTAACACACCAAGAGTGAGTATTTATATGGCTCCCTGACACCAGGAACTTAGATTAGACTGACTCAAGAAAGAAGTGGACAAAGACGAACCAAAGAACTGCAGACTGTTGGTGGACTTTGGCGCCAGACCCTGCCTTTCCTTCCTGCTCCATTGTCAATAATTGGAACGCCCCGACTTGTTCTGCTGCTGTGCAGCCTCCATAAGCCTCGGAGGACCTCCAGCACACCACCATGCCGTCAGCATCTCCCTTGAAGTGGAGGAGCCACTTGCCTGCAGGTACCTGCCACAGTGTCCAGTTCACCATTCTGCTGTTCACTGGGTCCACTGATGCAGCAGCCACCCAGAAAGAGGCCACCGTTTTCCTAGATGTCAGATCCGTCTCCCTACCAAGTGAGAAGACTCCAGGACCAGCTTGAGCCACCCTGCACCAATACCCGGGTTACTGGACCCCTTGCAGCAACTAAAGCTTGTTTGAATCTAATCGAGACTCCAAGAGGCGCAGCGACTGAGCTGCCGACGAGGGATCTCTGTATCGCAGAGGCAAGCAAAGAGAGCGGCCCAGCTGTTCTAATTTGTCCCCCTTCGCAAGTCTAACCGAGATCCGTAGGTGCCTTTGACGTACGGGCACTAGCCGACCAAAACCCTTTGCACCCGAGCTCCTTGGCCCGGGTCCACGACAACAGACCGGGCTCCCCTGCTCCCAATACCCCCATGAACAGAGTCCCCTGTTGGGAGCTCCCGTACTTGTCGCCAAGTCCCCCCTCTACAGCCTGTTTCTAGGTAGCCCCCCTCTTTGCCTATGGTGTAGTGTGCAAGGCTACCAACCCATCCAGCACATCTGCTCCCAGACATTCCAAGGCATGTAAACCTGAACTGCTGGTGGTACTTTGGACCTTGGTTCCGTAGCTCCTTAAGTCCTAAAGGGGACCCATAAGATTCGTTTGTTAAAAACCGAATGCCGTATGTGTCTTTTTCTCCGTAGTAAAGCATTACCGCTCATTTAAGTGAACATTTTACTTGCCTGCTAAAATTGCTATTACGAAAAGTACTTGCCCATTAACAAAGTTCTTGGTGTTAAAGTGAATAGAAAAACATTTATTATTCTAAATTTGTTTCAAGTTTCTTCTCGAGTGTGTGCCTCATTTATGGACTCTGTGTATGTTTGTTTAACAAATGCATCAACATTACCCTCTTATAGGCAGCCTAAACTGTTCGCCCACTCTACCACAAAAGAAAGCATTTGGGATTATTAATTGAAGCCCTGTTAACCAATAAGAGTTGCCTGTATACTACATAAAAAGCCAGCTTCCTACAGTAGGCCATCGGAGCACGTGGTCTTCCCCAGGGCCTTCACTTCCACTTCCTTTATTGGAGGTATCAGTGCCTCCAAATGGTCCTATGGAACTCTTGTCAGTCATTTTTCTAGATAGAAGTCCTCCTCCATCTGTGACACTAGGTCTGCTCCCTTGTACAAGTCTGTAATGTATTCCAGAAATGCCTTATTTATCTCATTCTGGGTAAGTAAAGAATCCCTGTGGCCATTTTCTAGTTCTGCTATCTGCAAGCCCCTCTATTTTAGTTTAGAAAGAGTTGTGAGCGGACATTCTGCTTGGTCGCCCTCAGAGTAAGGTCACTGAAAATAGTTCCTGTTGTTGAGGCACCATAGTTTTTGAAGAAGTGTGACAAATTTCACCCACTTGGACTACAGGCGCAGTTGTCATGTCGGATCCCTGATTGCTTCCTGTTCAACAGCTTTGAGTGATTCTAACAGTGTGTCTAGATTAGATTCTAGAGTTTTCTAACCCCGCCACTGTTCTATTCCAGCGACCCATAGCAATCCCTTTGTATGTCTCCTCTCCAGTAGAGTGTTGGAGGTGGTGCCTTTAGTTTCACTTAACTTTGTATGGCTTCTCTCGGGTTTCTGTTGCAGCGATTGTTGCACGTGGATCTACCTTCAGAGTTGTTTGCTCTGTACTCGTTCTATGAAGTCTATCATTGTGACCTTGCCTAAGTATGTGTTCGGGTGCAATTGGGACATTTAGTCTTTAATGTGATTACTTCTGTTGGTCAATTTAATGTGGTCATCCCTGGCAGGCCCATGGCAATGACTGTGTGTCTGTTTTTGTTTTCAAAGCCTCACTTGTGATTATGATAGCCTCTAAGGTCTTGTTCATCTTGTCTGTCTGTGAATGTTTTTGGTTTTTGTCTCCCCTCTTCTAAGCAGCATGCGGTTAGCTGGATTGTTCCCATGGGAGGAGGAGAACATTTCAACTGCCCTGAGGGTTTTTTTTAACATTATTTGCTTTGCCCATATTGTAAATCAATAAATTGGGGCATTTGGGAGTGATAAATACTCCACGCGGGCAAGTGTCTGCTGTTAGGGCCAGCTGGTGTACTTCAGTCTTGACTGTGTCCAAACGATGGGGAAGCTCTCTGAGAGGCTGCACTAGCTTGATCATCCATCCTTTCTGCCTTAGATGGGATCCAACAAGTCTATTCACACCAATATGTTATTATTCCGTCTGCACTACAGTGCTTAATTTGATTCATTTACCAGAGTGGGAAGTCCCCAAGTGGAATACTCGCAATTCCCTGTTAGGGTCTGTCTCTGCTTACTCTGCAGTGTATCCCGTGCCCTCCCCCAGGAGATTGCTGGGCATTGGGGCTTCCTCATGACTCTGAACTTTCCGTATTTCTCCTAGCTCAGTAGTCGTTCACCTGCACCTCTCTGCAACCATGGCAGATGCCATTTTGGACCTAGTCGTACGCCAGCACTCTTGGCTCCTGTGTCGCTGTTGCAGCACAGCTGTCACTTGTAATCCCCTGCAAGACAGCATTCCCAGGGGAGTGTCAAAGCACTTCTCCACCAGTTTGTGCCCCTATTTTGTTTATTGGGGCTTACAGATGTTTGTCGATTAGGCAGCTGGTAGGGCGCTCCGGAAACCACATCTTAATCCATGAGCTGCTGGCTTTGCCTCTCCAAGGCATCATGTGCAAGTTGATTACAAATTCTATGCTGGGATAGGTTTTAGGCCCTAGGAAAGAGCAGCCCGCCCTCAAAGAAGAGCCATGAAGAAACCAAAGTTGTACTGCTTTTGATGATCCTCATTTCTCAACACTGATAGTTCTCTTTTAACAGACTTCCCCTTAGCTGTTGATGGAGGAGAAAAGGGAGAGCATTGCTCCCTTTGCAAGGCACATTCTGTTCGAGGCATATGAGCTGTAGATCATATACTTTAGCATAGATCGCTATCTAGTGTTGGGTCCGGATGTTTGCACTTTGCTTTTCTTCGAAGAAGTCTTTGCAGTGACAAGGTAGGTGCCTCCTCCTTCCGGTGATAGTGCGCTTGTGCGACGACTCCATCCCCAGGTTGTTTTTTCCACCATCGGGTTCAGATGTGTATATCTGCACTCCGGTTAGGTATCGTTCTCTAAAACCTACGACGCGCAATCTTCTACCCTCTACGGTATTGTCTTTGATCGCGGTTTCCCATTCGACGTGTATGGTTCAACTGAAAAAGCCTTTGATCGGGAACTTCGAGGCGGGCCGTCGGGCCTACCCGTGCTGACCACACCAGCAGTTGATGGAACGGACTCTATTCAAACTCCATTTGTGCTAAATTTCCTTGCACCGATTTGCACGACGTTTGCAACCTCTGCTTATCCCCGGAACACAACGAAAAGGACTGTGAAGCATGTCGATCGTTCCGATCAAAAAAGACCATTCGTGATCGTCGGGCTCGATGCCACGAGATGCAACGCGGTAGCAGCTCCATACCCGACATCTTCGGAGCAGATTCAGATCGTCCAGCTTCCGAAGCCGATGATGAAGAACTGGTCTCCATGTCTGAAGCCGACTCCGACATGGAAGAAGAGAACATCACTCCGTGTCAACGTACAGTGAGTACAGATTCCCATGTGCCCACTCAATCTAAAACTAAGGCTCCGTTCTCACCTTCGACCTCGGGCTCAGGTCGTTATCGAGAAAAAGTTTCAGATGCCCCGCCCTCCATCCCGGCTATGAAACACAAGCCTTCTGGCTCGGGCTCGAGCCAGCCCACTCCGGTGCCGAACGAACACCCTCGGCACCGAAACATAAGATGAAGCACTTGCCAGTCTCCACACCGCCGGCACTGAAGACACCTTCCACACCGGAGGCCTCGGAGCCGAAATCCTCCAAGTCTAAAGATTCAAACCCAAAATCTTCCAAACCTAAAGCTTTGGAGCTAAAATCCTTGAAACCGAAAGCTTCAGAACCAAAATCATCCACACCTCAAGGCTCGGAGCAAAGATTCTCCGCGCCGAAAAGTTCAGAGCCAAAACCTACAGCTCCAAAAGCTTCTGAGCCCGAACCGCCTAAAAAGCACTCTGACTCAAAACATTCCACACCCAAAGACCCTCAGCCCAAATCTTCGTCGCCGAAGTCCACTCCTAAAGACAAAGATACTCCAAGACCGAAGATCCACCTTTGAATCCAAAGTAAAAGAGACTAAGTATTGATCCTAAAACTGGACACCTCCTGGCCACTCTTTCTAAAAAAAAACAGAAGCTTGATCTTTCAGAGGAGTCACAAATACCTCAGAAGAAAAATGAAATGGGTACTAACCCTTTTCCCCTTACATACCTCCCTCTCCTCCTCCCAACCCCAATTTACTCATTACACCATCAAATTCTCCACCTCCCCCACTATCACCTGACCCACAGGATGAAGATGAAGATGATGGGAATGGGGATGAAGAGCAGGGTATACTACTAAATCAGGACATATCACAAGACACTGATCCCTGGGAGAATTATGATAAGGAACTGGACCATGACAATGACCCCGACCTCTATCCCTCCAGACCCTCCCCACCTGATGACAACATTGGCTATGTTCAAATTATAAACAGGGCTGCACAGTATCACGGGGTGGAGCTTCATACAGACCTGCTAGAAGATTTCCATGTTGACACTAAAGCACTCACAAAGGTCAACTTATACTCTACCAATGCTCAAAGGCATGTTAAAACACACTGATGAGGTATTCAAAGACCCTGTTAGATCTAGAATACTCGCACCTATTTTATTTATTTATTGAATTTACTGAGCGCGACAGCTACCCGTAAGGGTTTCCCGGCGCTAAAAGACAGGTGCAACCTAGAGTAGATAAATACAAGCCCGCTCTTACAGACCCTGTTTATATTAAAGGTCAGTTGCCCTTAGAATCTCTTGTGGTATCTATCGCTCCCAAGATTGCTAACTCTCAAACCACAGGCAACGCCCCTCCTCCTGATAAGGAGTCTAAACTCATTGATGCCTCAGGCAAAAGAGTGGCTTCGCAATCGGCTAACCATTGGCGTTTTGCCAATGCTCAGGCTCTTTTAGCATGCTACGACAGGGCTCACTACGATGAGTTGGAAGAACTCTTGCAACCGTTCCCTGATCTGTATAAAGCCAAAGCGAGTGACCTCATTCAGGAGGGTAAGCTTATTACTAATACTTCCATCAAATGCGCACTAGAAGTGGCAGACACAGCATCTCGTGCCATCAACACTAGCATACTATTGCGCAGACATGCTTGGCTTAGAATCTCTGGATTCAAGCAAGAGTCCACCATACATAATCAACCATTTGATAAGGAACATCTTTTCGGGCCAGCTGTCTATACTTCCCTAGAATAAATGAAAAAAGTCACAGAACCTGCAAAATCCATGGGAGCCCTACAATTACCCTCTAATAGGGGTTCCTTTTGCCACTCCTTTTACAGGGGTGGCTCAAAAACAGTGTCCAGTACATGCAAAGTAGGATAAAAAGGTGATTTTTCTTTAAGGCAGCAGTTTTGACTGTGGTGTAAGAGATATTTGCCATGATTCTTCAAGCGCCAGCATTGGAAAGCCTCCATACCAGACAGTCCACAGCTCCTTCATCTTTTCATCCATCTTCTCATTCTCTAACTCCCAATACCAGACATAGGCTTCCTTCTTGATTGTTAATCCATCCCAGATTTTCTCTTCAAAGTCCCAATTATCTTCTTCCATCCATTTTTGGGAGGACCACCATGTATGCGACTGGATGTACTTGAACCTAAATAGAGCTCCTGATGTTAATTCTAGCATTATTTCCCAGATACCAAGGTCTCCAACCATTTCTGTAATTATAGCTACTTATGTTTGATGAGACTCACTGAGAGCTACTATTACCAGTGTTGTAATTGTGGCGACATCAGTCAAGTTTGCATTAGTGGCCACAATATGCAATATTACTACCAGCGATCATCTGAGAGCATCAGGCGTGGTTGCCAACCGTAAAAGGTATTTGCCAATTTGGAATGCCTCTACATGGGTAATGCATAAAAGTCACAGCAGCAATACCTCTGATACCAAGGTATGGTAAAAAGTCTCCCCAGTGCCGCATAATTTCACTCAAATATCAGAACTTATATATTATGGCAATTCAGCTATTTTTCTCCAAATATCAGCTTATGAGTTCTAAAATTAAAAAAGATTGTCTCAAATATGCACTCTCAATTTTGGTATACTAATATCAATTCAACCGATCAAAAGCTTCTAATTTAGGAGGCTTGGCTGGACAGAGGAAAGCTACTTACAGGTTGCTGGAGCACTAACAGTAGCTCACAAGCTACTCATTGGAGAAAGCTGGCCATCTCTCAAATGTCCCCAGCAGGTAATCCCTGTCGTCTTTAATGGAGGCTACGTTTGTCATCTAGAAAGACTGGTATCCTCGGTGAGTCACAGATCGGCACTAGCTGGGTGTCCTAATGTATCCCTACCAATTTCTCAAAAAGGAACTAAACATTTAAAGAGGCTTTCAAAACTTTACACCCCATACACATATAGAAATTTGACATACTATTTCTTCCGCCATAATGTCCTTATCTAATTCTGCTTTTTGGGTGGGTTCCCTGTTAGGCAACCAAATCTTTAATCTTATTTAAATATTGAGATTTTTCTTCCATGTATAGTCTACTAAAGCTTTTAAGCCTCTCCTTTTCTATATCATCGAGGCACTGATGTCTCTCCCAAGTCATGCTTTATTAAGGTACTTATAAAGATCTTGGTCTCTTCAAATCTAGATTTCCATGCTAGCAGTTCTCCGCATTCTCCCCTTATGGAAAGTGTCACAGTTTGCTGGCTCTCCATCGGTCTTGCACTTTATTTCCAAGCTTATTTTGAACTCACTCTTTAACTTTTGGAATTCTAATTGCAGTTCTGGCTTTTTACTTGGCACAGCAGCACTCTGTTGTTGTATTTCCTGTTCTTTTGCTGATATTTGTTTCTCCAACTTCTTATTCTTCTCTCAAGCCCTAGCACCATGATTGTATACTATTTTACTGATAATTCCTCTAATGCTTTGCATGCTTCCCACACAATTATACAAGACACTACCCAAGTTATAAATAGAAAAACACATGGGTCTTCTTTGTTAACTCCTGGGTGATATTTGTATCACGCAGTACTGCTTGATTTAATTTCCATCTATGTTGTGCATTAACTTCCTGACCCGAGAGTAACTTCACTATGATCAGAAAGATGTGTGGGGTCAAGTGTCACGTATTTCTGGCTCTTTTTTTTAATCAGGGAACAATCGAGTAGAATGTAGTCTAGTCTGGAATGATATCTGTACTGCTAACTATAGAACATGTATCCTTTTGTTACTCTCACTTTTTTCTCCGCTGGCTATCACACACACCTATATCTTTGATTATGTATATGAGCTTGCAATACACTTTGATTGGAGACATACTTATTTTTGGAAGGTCTGTCGAACTCTTTTTCAAAGACTACATTGAAGTCCCCTCCAACAGTTCAGAAATGGTTTGTACATATACTGCTTCAGATTACCAAAATCCCCTCTCTGTGGACAACTGTTTTAAAAAATGTAATAATAATAGTAGATAAATAAGGAAGATAGACGAAATATATACAAAATGTAAAACTGAATATGTTCAAATAATCGGTAAATGTGAAAGAATTTGCAATTGGTGAATAAAAAGTACCTTGGTATCCTTACTTGATTTGTGGGAGCAAACAGAATTTAGGGGGGGTCGTTTGGTGATCTCAATTGATCACTGGTATATAATAACAAAAAGAGTTCATGCATAGGGAGCAAAATAGAAGTGATATGCTAGAGTCTAGCGTATCGCTTCACATTGTAGCAATAACACCAAAATCTGAAAAGATTCACCTTCCGATTAAAAATTTTGATTTTTGTATTTTCTGTTTGACTTAAATGGCATATTTGGAAATGTCTATTTGTTTGATTTACACTTGAGACTATATTGTGTTCGTTGTTTTGAGTTCCAAATCATTGAAATTGCTTAGGCTGGGATCCTTAGCTTCCAGGGGTGATTCATTGGGGCCTGCAGCAGACAAAAGATTAGGAACCACTGCACTGTGCTATGAACACACAACTGCAGCTGTGAACATCAAAACAAGACCATGGGACTTTCCCCAGCATCATACACACATTCCTGATTCACACCTGCTTCTGGAGCCCTTCTACTGGGACACGGTGCAAAGATGCAATGTGAATGGTGCATGCATTGTAGGAAAGGGGGTGCCAGCTTCCTACGTGCATTCTATACAAAAAGGAATAGCATAACATGTCCAACTTTGTACGGTCTCTGCACTTCTACACCTAGTTTGTAATAGAAGTTGGTAATTTGAAGAAGCCTCTGGACTTAGGGTTATTGGAACTGCAAAGGCGAAAACTGTTTTTATATAAGAATGCAATACCACCAAACTAACAAGGATATTAATAGTCCCTTGCCAGATCATGGTTGTGGGAATAAATCTGTCCTCATTTTTTTGTTCATTTTTTAATGCTTTGAATAGAAAAACACTACAAAACTATTTGTCTCTTCCATGGAAGTAGGTTCTTTCTAAAAATGTAACTTGTATCTTTATTACTGGCTTTTTGGGCAGTTCAGAAAGCACTGTAATATTTGGCCTTGGTCTGAAGCTACTCTAATTGTTTTCTCTTTTCGTATTCTTTGCAGAGATTCGTTGAGGGCGAACACGACAAGAAGGCAGAGTAAACGTGGGCTCTGGATGAAGTCGTTGTGGAAGGGCAGAACTTGAGAATGTTCTGCTTATTGAAAGAGATTACCTTTTAGTCATGAGAACCTTGCTTCAGAGGATTATCCTAAAGTAAACTTGAGGGAGCCAACGGCATTTGCTTCTACACTGAGAGAATGAGATATAAGAGATGCTCCATCCCTTCCGGAAAAACCCATAAAGCTTAGGCGCTTAGGTTTCCGAGCACCACCTCTATAAAAGCTCAGGAGATATTCGACACTTGTCACCTGGGAAAATGCGGGCTTTCTTACAAAATGATTGTTATTTTATCGCCTTAACCAGGCACCAACTGCTTGGTGTTCTGGGGCCATGAGCTGTTGCCTTTAAAACTGAGGGCATCCTCATTCTGTGTAGGGTCATTTATTCTTCTAAAAGCGCCTACAATATTTGGACATATGCCAGCAGGCACAAACGCAATCTGTGCCAACTACTCTTAAAAATCTTTTATATTTCATTTAGACATTTAGAACTGTACTTAAAATCATATCACAGCGAATCTATATTCTGCACAGCACAGTCATGCGTGCATCTGCTTTTTGTACTGTGCAGCACAAAATCATATTGATTTAGTAAACGCTCATCTTTTGGCTACAAGACAAGAATGTTATTGTTGGCTCTAAGTACTGTGTGTTTATACATATAGAACATTAGAATGTAGTTATGAAACTGATAAATGTACTTGATCGTAC
Organism: Lissotriton helveticus; assembly: GCF_964261635.1. NCBI lineage: Eukaryota > Metazoa > Chordata > Amphibia > Caudata > Salamandridae > Lissotriton > Lissotriton helveticus. The sequence continues at coordinate 112,167 of NW_027611789.1, forward strand.
CGTGCAGGAGGCAAACTTCATAAATCTGCTAGAGTGTGACAAACAGCCTAACTAAAGTGGGCATGCAGCCTGAATACTCAAACTGCACAAACACAGCCGTGCTTTCTCCACATGTGGTCCTGCTGCTTTTGCCTTGGTCCCACCTGGAAAGCATTTTGTTTACAGTTATGTCTTGAAACCTTATGTTACTAGAAGTGCAAAACAGCACTGCTCACCAAGGCCAGCGTTTTGCTTTTCAACACATCTACCTTGCATGCTTAGGATAATGGCCTAATGTTTTCCCTCGAATTGTGAAAAATATACCACTCAAAGGTTTTGCCCAAACTCAATAGACTTCATTTTTGAGTGAAATCGTAAAAATATATCATGCTTAATCCGAAGCAGTTTATCACCTATCTTAAAATGTTGTAGCCTGACTCCTGTCTGACACCTACGCTTCACAGAAAACACAATGTCAGTGAGAACTTCAGTTTCACAATCTCAGTGAGAACTTCAGTTTATTAGTGAAAACAGATAAATTGTAGATGAGCACCATTCTACCGCTGGCAGCCTTTCCTGAGCAGAGCGGATGGCATTTGTTGGGTTCACTGGTCGACTTCTAGTTTTGAAACTGAGCTCTTGGGATAGGAGTGTCATCGCAGTCTAGATAGAATTTTTAAGAATTTGTCCAACCGACAAATCTGTATACTTCTATCCAGCTCCTCTTAATATCGGAGTTCCTGGAATTTCAAACCAACATACATTACTCTTCTGGACAGCAAAAAATTATGCATTTTTATTATATATGTTTTTTTGTAGCCTAACTTGAATTAAATCAGAATTGCATAAATTATAGTTTTTTAAGTGCATCCTTCCAAGGTTACTTTTTATAACCAAAGAATCTTAGCTGAAACTTGCACATTTTAAGAAAATTATTTTTTTGTGTGCCTTTGCTTGATGTAATGAGCATTTCAGAAAGATTTTGGTTTGTCTCATGGACTTTGTCGTTATGCGTTTCCGTTGCATCAGAGAGCTCTTTACATAAAGCTTTAATTTTGGGATTTTACTTGACAATATTTCCCAGATAATGTTGCGTATTTTAAATCACCTGCTTAAAGTAGACGTTTTCATAAATGTAAAAAATTCTACCAGTTGATCTATTTTATTTTTAGCATAATAGTTCACTATAGAGTTTGTTTATCTGACAACATAATTCACTAAGTATTGTGTGCAACTGCATTCAACTTGCTTGCAGTAACTGCCCACCTTGCAAAGGTGAAATCAAACACTTTCACAGAATCCTGAATGATGGAAATTAACCTTTGTAAGGTGTACTTAAAATGTGTCAACATTGGCAAGCTTTGGGCGTAAGAGCTGGGATTCTGGATGTTTTTGACTGGGGCAGCCCGCAAAGACCAGTGAACAACTACAAACTCGTACATTTCTGGATATTCATAAGTCTGTGGAGTTACTGCCCTGTAAATTAACGTAGTGTATTACTGTGAAAAGCAGCATATGTGTTTTCCATGGCAGGAAAGGGAAGGAAAACTCCCTGTTTAATGTGAGATGTAGGCGAATGCGATTCTCCACAGGGACAAATATTGTGCACCAGAATAGAAAAGTTAAGCTTGAAGGCACATTTTGCTTGCACTTGGCATAAATACTTAAACAGTATGCATTGAAGTGCTTGAGGTAATCAGTAACTCTTTGTCTACCCAAGAATAGTTCAATTCCTACTCAAAGTGTAGGCATAACCACATAGCAGAAAACAACAAACTTTTCCAACTGGCACTTGGTGAATCAGCCCTATCATTAAGAGCAGTTAACACTCAGTGCCTCATGACAAGATTATAATAAGAAATAACGCAGATTTTTTTTTAAAGAAATTATTTCAGTGACAACTAGCAATAGATTTGCTAGCTGTCAGTTGGGGATATCTATAGAACTTGGGCAGTGTATTTGGTGCAGTAAGAGGCTCTAATTTGATGATCGTATTTTACTTTCGAAATGAAAGTGAGGCATTTATTTCAGCTTTGTCTGTACTTTTGACTGCTTTGGAACAGTTGTGTCCGAGATATTCAAAATGGAGCCAATATAAATGATATTATATTGATGCAATTATTAATAATAGCTGATACTCATTTCAGTTAGCATTTCAAATCATTCTTTTCATGGTCTAATGTAAATTATGGCTTCATAGCTAGGTCTAAGAATGGTGATTTGCCATGTGTAATATTGTGAAATCAATGACTACATCCAAAACTAGCAAGTTAAGGAGTATGTAATATTTAAGAACGCTTATAATCGGAAGCCAGATTTGTTCTTTTTGCTGTGTTAATCAGATCTTTGGAGACTAGGGGCATCATTATGATGCTAGGTGGTCGGACTGCCAACCGCTATTGCAACAAGCACGTGGGCGATCCGACCGCCGTATTACGATACGACCGCCGGGCTGACTGTACCTGTGCCCCCCCAGGGCCATTTTTCAGTGGCCCATGACGGGAGGAATACTCCTTTCCGACATCCTTTTTATGGCGGTGTTTCCACCATGAAAAGGATGTCGGAAAGGGATATTATTAACCCAACGACTGTACCTGCCTCTGCATCGTCGCCATGCAGGGTCAATTCTCTGACCGCTGCCCCGTTGGGATCTCTGATCCTGGTGGAGGCAGTGGTCTTTCCTCCGTCAGCTGTGGGTCTGACCGCCAGCATCGTAATATGGCGGTCGGACCAAAGGGATGTCGGCTGGTGGACTGCCACCAACGGCCTGTCGGTGACCCAACTGCCTGACATCAAAATCAAGCCCGATGTTATAAGTTTGTTTGAGATGCTAAACCCAAGCGCTGCTGACTCCATTTACTGGGTCATTGGAAATGGTGCATGAAGGGTCAATTCCACACTGAAAGTGGCATTCTGATTTAGGAACAAGTACAACCTGCATCATGTTGTTTTCTTCACAAAAAAGGTAATTTTTTGTGCTTTTAAGTCTACTTAATTGAAGCAAATCGAAGCTTGAACATCTGCTATTATAACTGCTGAATTCCTTAAAAAGCGTTTCTTAGTCAGTTATTGTGCATTCATTTGATGAGATACAGTAAGACATCATTGTTAGGCAATCTAGTATCCAAGTACCCAATACTTTGGTTGACCTTTTTTTATTGTGAAGTGTTGTTTCAGTGTTGGTAACTTTTGTTGCTTCACTGTATAGGGAAACTACTTTATCATTGCTGGTACATGCTTGAATGATATGGGTAATGATTTCCAGAGCACAAATGTGCTAGCTGCCCTTAATAAAGTGTGAGCATTGGTAACATTGAGATGTGGTCCATAGTCCTAAAGAGCAAATGCCTTTCTTCACAGGAAATGTGCATAGGATAATATGGTTTTCGATTGATTTGAGTAAATAATATGCTTGTGGTCCCGGGCAGTTTTTTCATTTTAACCTATTATTATCATGCATGCCTGCCTTTCTCATTAGGCTACAAATCTTTCCAGGTCTTGGCTATGTTGATTTGCTCATCTTTTTTACTGCGCAACTGTCCTCTCTGCAGTTTTACATAATGTTTGTTGAGAGTGCAATGCTTATGGTAGTTAAAAAGAGGAATATTGTTTAGTTATCAGATTCCTCATGTTGTCCCAACGATGCAAGTAAAAACTACATTCTGAAAGTAATTGTGAACACTGAGCCTCACATCTTGAATGAATGAAGAATAAAATGGATGTATCACCATTAGAGATTTATTGTTAAGCATATATACAAAGCATTTAAGAATTACTCTTATTTATTTATGTACACATTTTGTCACTTTTTGCTGGAAGTAAGAGAATTTATTTGAAAAAAATAAAGTTGTATGTGTGTGTTACTATGGTTTCATCTGTTTTTATTCCCAAACGATTTATTACAAAATAAAGGGGAAAAAAAGATTCATTTTTATGTTGTGGTGCTTACCCACACAGCTAAATTTAATAGCCAATTATAATTTTGCATGATGTTTTCAAAGACTTCCTCAATACTGTATTTTAATTTCTCTTCAATGTGTAACATCTACCCCAAACTCTTTATCCGTTTCTTGGAACATTAAATCCTCAAGCTGTTGGATGTGAAGTTATCAGAAGTAGTTAATAACGCTGACCACTCCTAATTCCCTCAGTCTCCTCATTGCCCCTGAAAAAATAGATTGATATTGAATAGAGTGGAGGAATGAAAATGGGAATTTGAGAAGACCGTCAACTGCCACACACTGGGGACATTTATCTCAATTAGGCACCATTGAAAAGAGGTGGTAATCGCCAAGAAATTAGAGAATCACAGCTCAGTATCAATAACAATTTTCCTGCCACTCATGCTTAAAAGTTACAATATGTAGCATTATTGGTATTTGGCGTACAAAAATAATCCTCTCACTAGATTGGTCCATCTCTGAGGAGAGACTGAGTCGGAATTCTTCAGAGTTCGCTACTACCTCAAAGATCATGATTCCTGGTGACCTTGTTTTTCCCACATTGGAACCACAGTGGGGAAATATACTTGTCTCAGTGAAAGTCTTAGTAAGTTCAACTGCAAAGTCAGACACTGACATGCAAAGCCTGAGGAATATTTTTACTCTAGGATTCCAGAGGAGGGAACTGAATTTCTTGGTAGCAAACAGGGCTTTTGCAGAATTTTTTACAGAAAGAAGACGCACTTTATGCATTTAGAAATTAACCCATACTCTGCCAGAAAACGAGGGTGCTAACATGGGAGATACAAATCTAATCTGTGGAGAATAAGAGAGATGCAGGTCCAGGAACTTGAATTTGGGATTGATGAATTCATTTAAGAAATAATCTTTCTAGTCATTTAGATAATATTCTCGCCAACATTTTCAGCTTATCATTTAACATTAATATTGGTTGTATAGTTTGAGCAGAGAGTTTTAATTTGAGCCGATTTAGGTTTGTGTGATAAAAGCTTTTTCATTGTTGTAGGCTTGGTATGCACTTTTCCGATAACATTATAAACTTTGCATGAATCAGAGACTGAATTTGTTCTACCTTATTTTAAATTCTTCAAGGAGTCTACCCACCAATTATGGTATGCAGAATTTTATCATTGTAAATGGCCTCACCAGTTGTCTTCTTTGAAATGTTCTCAGAATTCCCACTGTCAAGTCAAGTAGATTAAACTCTGCAACTCATTTATCTTGAACTGAGAATTAGTGGTTTCCTAACAATTCCCAAATGCTTGATTTTTCTCGATGTTGTCACTGCTTACACCCCACTGTTTATTTTTAATCAGGAGACAAGATAAGTCTTCCACCCTCTCTCAACCTGTAAACCGTAGGTTTAACTGTTCTTCCATCTTGAATGCAGTATATTTTTGTTACATATTAAAATTTGTAAAAGGTTATGTATAGAATTAATTTACATTAATGTAATTATTTTTTTTAAGTTACTTATTTTTAACTTTAAAATGTTACTCAAATATTTTTGAATAAAATATTTATTTTATATTTTTATTTTAATCAAATTAATGTATATTTAAATAAAACAATCAAAATCATTAATTTTAATATTTCCAGTGGGTTCTGTTTCAAGTTCATACCTCCATTGCATTCTATGGGAGAGTGTTGCAGTACCAGTGGTTTGCCATGTGTGGTGCTAGAGTACAATAACTGTTGTGGATCCTTTTTTACTGTACTAACTTCAAAGTGGAGTTTCTTAATAGATTATTTTTTTTACTCTTGCGGGTGGGTTCATGCCCCTACTTTAACCCATCTCTAGCCCTCCCTTAACCCAACCTTACTTCTCTGTAAACCCCACCCAATGTAGTAGTTATACCCATTTTCCAGCCACTGTCCCGTCCAGCCCAGATTTTCTATAAAAAACGTATGCGTAAGTGTGCGGAGACTCTGCACTCAGGTAAAGATAACTTCACATAAAATATAGGAGTGTCAGAGCCCTCCATGTGTAGATTTGTGAATTGCATGTTGTAGGATGTGAGTAGTGCTACTAAACATGTTACAAAATGCAGTTTAGCTCCTACAGTGTTGTGGATGCTGAATATAAACAAAGTCTTAACTGGTGTTCCAACCTGATATAATCATCCCTTCTATAACTAGTGACTACTGCATTAATTAAGCTTAGAGACAGTAGAAAATAGTCGATTTGTAATGATGTTCATGCACAAGAGGTAAAAAAAAAGGAAAAACTCCTTTATCTGGTTGCAATAATCTCCAATTATCCTCTAAAGCCAGGCATAATTTTATCCTCCCTGTTGTGTCTCAGTGCGAGACTCCCTTGCATTAAAATAAGGTCTCCTTAAATCCTAAATTATATTTCATCCTATTTTTTAAAGTTATCCTACCCTCCATTTGGAAGCATAAATATTATCCAGAATCAAAATAAATACCTACTTGAATCTTTACAGGCATATTTGCCTTCTCTATCTTTTATCTCTTCACTGAAAGTACTCTGTAATGAAGTATGAAATTACCAGTCAAAGATACTTCAAGATTGAGATTTATTGATCACAGCTGTTGCAGATCCCAAGTAACTGTGTAACATAGAATGTCTCTTTTACTTTTTTTTAAATGTCTGATGTTGAATTCGATTAACTGCCGCGTGTCAAGTAATAACCTAAGTCACAATACAGTAAATTTTGCGAATATCTACCTTTCTTTCGAATCCTTAAACTCGGTGTGCATCAGTTAATTTCCAGTCAAAACGTGCGCACACAAAAGGATATCTTTACTTTTGAGAAACCGGTTTCTGTTAATTTATAATTACTATCTTGCTCCGGATTTCAGATAACACATTATAACATCACAGAAGGGTTCAGAGGCAACTTTTAAATTATTCTCTGCTTCATGCCTTCAATGTAGGATTTTTTCAGAGAGTGATGGCTGTTACACATAGCGCTTAGTAATGTATTTCACTCTCAAGAACCATAAATTGTGATTTAATATAATAATCACACAACTTCAGATGTTATACAGTCTTTTCTGGACAGTATTTATAGTTTTAAATAGCTTCCTTGTTTGAAAACTAATATAGTCTTTATAAATCCAGAAAGGTTAATAATTAAACGCTGTGTTTGAGCATAAAAATGAAGATATACAGGCTTGTTTCACTGCATTAAAAACTAATCTTTTTCAGGTTTCTTCCAAATGAAATAATTTTCTTCTTTGTAAAATGTTGCTTGGTGGAAAGCAATTCTCTTCTTGATGCGTGGATTCTTTGCTGTGACCAAAACGTAGCCAAATTGTAATGAAGTATGAAATTACCAGACAAAGATACTTCAAGATTGAGATTTATTGATCACAGCTGTTGCAGATCCCAAGTAACTGTGTAACAGAATGTCTCAGACAGGCATCACATAATACATTCTAGATTCACATGACATGGGTAATGATGTAATGCAGCCAGATCACCACATACTCCCAATTATGTCTTAAATAGAATTGATGCCCCATTACTTTACTAGAATTCTCCATTTTAAATTTACCTTTTTTGGTTAGCCAAAGCTTTTGAAAACCAAAGAATCTCTTTTAAAAAGCAGCATGTTCTTCCGTAAACTTCTCAAGACATATATTGTATGCTTCACAAAAGTATTCAAATTCAAAAGATCTTTATTCAGTTATTCAAACAAACAACCATAAAAGCACAGTCCAATAGACAGAATTTAAAAAGAAAGAGGTTAAATCGATCTAAAGATCTCTTCCAGAGTTAAAAAACCACAATTCATCATGTACAATACAGTGTTAAAAACAATTTAAAACATTTATCCCTCCACGCTGTTTCTAAATTTTAGTGCTAGTTTTAAAAAGCCAGTTACAAATAAAGTGCAATCGTGAGTTAGCAACTGTAAATAACAAAGTGCAGGTCTAACCTGTGTAAAGTTCATATTTTTGAGCAGGGGCTTTAAGTAAAGCCTCCGAGGTATGTCATGGTAAGAACAAATAAATAGGAAGTGCACCAAGTCCTGCGGAGACACATTGTCGCAGCCGCAGGACGGTAGCACTTGTCCTCGGTGGCTCCCCTTGGGAACGGCAAGCAGTAAGTGAAAAAAGTCCAAACGGAACCTTGTTAGCAGGAATCTATCAAAGCCCGACATTGGCCAAGACAAGTACAGTTCCATACTGGGTGTGGATTTTATTACAAAATATTTACGGACACTACTTTTGTTCAGTTCTACCTCCTCTCGATGCAGATACAGAGAAAGGGAAAAAGTTTTCCTCACATATGTAACATTAGATCTGCTGATAGAATCAGGTCTTATAAAAAGCTCAGGACGCCCCAATTCTGAGAAGCGGTCTTTCAAGTATTTGAGCCACGGGATTTTGTGCATATTGTCCCAAGATAAGGCTTCTCTCAGAAGTTGGTGATTGAGTGGCAGGTCTTTGTTTAGCCAACAATTTAGCCAGCAGATTAGAGGTCGTAGAGCTATAGTATCGCTTAAAAAGGGGACGCCTAGTTCTTCATGCCCTATAAAACTGGCCGTTCCCCTTGGGACCCCCAGCATCTGTTTCAGAAATTATTTTCTACTACCGCCAGTTCATTGAATGCCGTGTGCCCCCAGAGCTCGCTCCCATAACAGGCTAACGCCACACTCTTTGCCTGGTATATTTTTAGCAGTGCAGCAATTGGGCGGTTGCCCATTTTCCTAGCAAAGCTAAAGATGGCCGCGTTAGCCCGAGTTAACTCCCCCCTTTTCCTCTGTACTGCAGGGCCCCAATTCAACTGGTTATCAAACAAGACACCCAGATATGAAAAGGTTTTTGTAGTAGGGATCTTCTCCCCATTAACATGAAATGAGAACGTCTTTGTGTGGCCCTTCCCTACGTTCATTACAAAGGATTTTGTGTTGTTAATGGCGAGATCTCGGGATTTCATGAAGCTGTAAAAGGAGTCAAGTACCAATTGAAGCCCTTTTGCGGTCCTTGCCAACAAAACGGCATCGTCCGCATAGAGTAAAACGGGTAGGCCTTTGCGCCCAACATAGGGGTAATTTGCTCCGGTGTTTAAAAGGTTCTCCTCCAAATTGTTAATATATAAATTGAAAAGAAACGGAGCTAAAATACAGCCCTGTCGGACTCCCCGATGCACCCCAAAATCCCTTTTTACCTTTAGCTCTTGGGTGTAACGTACATTGGCTCTCGTGTCCTGGTGCAGATCTGCCAGCAAGTTAACTAGATTTTGCTCCATGCCCATGTGGCCCACGGCCTCCCAGAGCTTAGCCCGATTGACACAGTCGAAGGCTGATGAGCGGTCCATAAAAGCCATGTGTATTGTGCCCTGACGTGCCAAAGTGTATTTTCCCAGGACCTTATACAAATTGAGACACTGTGAGATCGTGGAGTGGCCTGGCCTAAAGCCGTATTGGATCGGGGAAATTATATTATGCTCTTCCGCCCAGGTTGTTAATCTGTTCAAGATTACCCCCCGCTACTTTGACCACAGAATCAATTAAAGATATTGGTCTGTAGCAGGACGTACTATTACGGTCCCCTTTCTTGAACACGGGAACTATCGTGGAGACCCCCCACGACCTAGGGCTTCCAGATACAGCGGCTGCATTAAGCACAGCAGTAAGAATAGGCGCCCACAGTGATATACATGACTTAAAAAGGTCCAGGGGCAAGCCGTCGGGCCCTGGAGCTTTATTACTTGTTAAGCCCTTGATTCCCTTTTCAACCTCGCTAATGGAAAAGCACAGGGGGTTATCTTCTAAAACACCATTTTTAAATTCTGCTTGTGGTAAGTTACTATTAAAAATAGAGCTAAAATGAGAGACCCACTCTCCTTCATCATTCTATCATTTCACATTTAGAAAAATAAAACTTCCCTTTAGGTTATTAGAGGCAGTATATAATTACCGCTTACCAAATACCTGGAACAAAACCAGCTACTTGACACCTCCCAATCAGGATTCTGAGCCTTTTCTCAACTAGAATTCCCAAACCCTACCCACTAGACCCCGTTATGAAGCATTCCCTTCACCCATGTTTACTACTTCCTATCTATGCTCCTGTTTGTTTACACATCTGCCTTGCCCTTCAGGGGATGCTCTCTCTACTCTCCATGAGTTTGCGACATCCAGTTTCCTTCTTGAATTTGTTGTTTATTTTTGGTCCACTTGTTTCTTTTCCCTGACTATATGTAAAGCGCTGATACCCTCTTGAGTCCTGTTTGCGCTATATAAAATTTGATAAATAAACAAATAAAAACAACAGCACTGAGACCCTCCTGATCGCTGCCACAGACCACGTCAGAACCCTCCTTGACTGCAGAGAGACTGTGGCACTGATCCTCTTCAACATCTCTGCTGCTTTCAACAGTTTCCCACCACACCCTCATCAACATGTGGTAAATAAAATAATTACCCTGGCATAATTTCTAGGCATTAACAATTAGCATGTATCAAATGAGAGGCAGAGAGTCCGTGGTGTCCAAGTTAAAAGGGCTTTATTCCAATAACTCGAGTTAAGGGAGAATCTGTTCCATCACCACTGAGGTTCAGGAAGGGTCTTCTAACATTTCATAACAATGAACAACATATATACATTTTGTCTTGTACATAGGGCGCAGGAAGGAAGGCTCGAGGCAGAGCATGACAAAAAGAGATAAGAGCATGTGGGCGTGCATGAGGGTGTACACTTGATGAGTCACAGGTGTGTGATAGGTGGCTGACTAAATAGAGGAGGAGTTACATGGCAGGCTGGAACTTTGCCCTACTTGTGCACGCAATTTGAGAATGACGTGCAATTGACATGTAACTGGGAGGAGAGCTGACTTTAAGTCTAGTAGAGAAGCCTTCAGTGTCAGGGCGACCAGCACATCTGGTACTATCTGATACCTTGATATCTTGAGTCGGGGATGTATTATCTGAAGAAAAGGTTATTCATCGCAAAGAATCAGAAAAAGCATATATTTCTTCGTTCATTACATGGGGCTGTGAGCTTTTTACAGATGCAAGTACTGTAATTTCATTTAAACAGAGACATTTAAACAGAGAAAAGCTGGGCCCTATCTCAGCAGACGGGTTCTGTTTACCTTTTTCACCGGGCATGCAGATAACTGTTAAGCAAAATATACTGTCTTGGCAGACCTTGCTGGATTTCTTTCGGCTGAGCTAGAAGCATGCGAGGTCAGAGATACGTAATTGCAGCTTTCAGTGTGTCAGGAGTTATGAAAAACCCTTATTTCAGAAAGTGGCTCAGCTGAACCACAAAAAAGGTTTCATCGTGATTTATTTAAAAGTGCACAATGTAAATACATGGGCCTTCATGTTAGCTTAATATTTCTTGCATGGGAGACTTAATTACTGGCATCCTAAAGCAGGACGTAAATGCAGAGGCCTTGTGATTCAGGCCACCACGGGAAAAACACATGCATGACATGCACATATATGTAACATATGTAACATAGGGTACAAGTGGGGGGCATCTTGGTCAGGCAAAATTTCATTTTCCTCATTCCCTCCTTGTCCCCTACGTAACCCTTCAGGATACATCTATATTCATGAGACCGTATAGTTGATAATACAGCATCATTTGTTCGTCCTTAACCCTTTGTATACTTGGATGTGGAACACATGCAGTTGCACAAAGGCCGCAAATGGCCGGGCCACACTGCAGACAGAGACAGCAACCAAATATCATGAGTAGGTCTAATGGCAGACTGCTCCTGGGTCAAGTTCGCCAGGGCAGACGCAGTCACATTCACTACTGCTTCAAGAGTTCTTGTTAATTTGCGTATCAGTTTACTGTTTTGGACGGGACCTATGAAAAAAAGGAATCCTTTGTTAAAATCTGTATATTGCTCCCAAGCCGTTTCAGTCTGATCAATCCCTGAGGCATCTGTCTCTCTCTTCACTCTAACATGTTCCAGTCGTGAATCTCTATGATAATGGGATGGGGCCAAGAATACAGGTGGCAATAAGAATGCTATATAACAAGTCCCACCCCAGTCTAAGGGCAGATGTACATAGGCTGTCTGACCGCAAATGAAATAGGTATGGCGTGATGTTTTGAAAGAAGAAAGTCCTTCATCATTAAACACTACTACAACTTTACACTCGCTGTGTCCCATATGTACTGAGCCTTTCTTATTAACACATAAATCACCTTTTGCTGGTAGAACTGAAATAAACGGTGGACCTGTATTTTGCTTGGGCTGCACATTTGACATTATAAAATTAACGGATGCATTTCCCTGCTTGTACTCTTCATTCTCTAGATCGGTTCCCTTCCTTTGGGGGAATCCGTCTTTGTCTGGAAAACATGCTTCATTCATTACTTTATTCAGGTTTCCATATATCCAGCCACCTGGATAAGCTATGTACATTCTATCTATTGAGGTCATTAAGGCAAACCATGCTCCACATGAACCATTGTGTGAGAACGGTAGAGGATAGAAGGGCAGAACTCCCTTTACCTTTTGATAAGGTGGCAGTTGGCTAAATGTATGCTCTATGGTGCTGTTACTGGAAGAGTGTATATGTGGGGAAATAGGAAAGAAAACATGTAGTAATAAACTGACACAGATTATATCAATGCACAGAATAAAAAGAATGATCAAATTAACTATACATCTACTGCGTAATAACTTGCAGTATTTTTCTCATGTTTCTTTTCTTACTATTCTCGTATGTGATCTTATACATGTCAGAAATCTTAGTCTAACCGATTCACCACCGAGTGGACTTAGACAATTAAACTACGTCTGACTTACTAGATCTTAACTTAGATTTATACTCCTGCTGTGGAGTCTTTTCTAGCAAAGGCGGCGCAAAGTATGTATTGTCCTTATCGTTTATCAAAGTTCCAGATTGTCCAAAGAACTTCCTGCAATGCTGAGCGTGGAGCCACCCCTTGCGTCCCTCCACCTTCACTGCGGTCCTCGTGGTTAGTAGCACCAACTTCGGCGTCTTCCAACGTGGCTCAAGGGGGCTTGATCGATCAAAGTTCCGGACACATACAAAATCCCCAGGGACTATGGCGTGTTCCTTGACCTGGGTGTTGTCAGGGAAGGCGGCAGCAACCTGTGAACGACAAGAGAGTAGTGCAGACATCAAGGAAGCCAGGTAATCTGTCAGCATGTTACTGTCAACATCAGTTATTTTTTTGGGCATAGGCGTACCCCACATATTTGGCGGTCTACCGAAGACTACTTCATACGGGGATAGGCCTGTTCTGGAATGAGCTACCATACGCATGTAAAAGAGGGCAACCGGCATGGCCACCATCCAATCCACGCCTTTTTCTGTACATATCTTGGCAAGTTTTGTTTTGAGTGTCTGATTATGTCTTTCTACAAGGCCTGCTGCTTCTGGGTGTCTTACACAATGGAATTTCCAAGTATATCCTAACAGAAGAGACACTTGTTTCATTAATTCAGAGGAGAATGGCTGACCGTTATCGGAGTATACGACCCGAGGCAATCCATACCTGGGGAAGTACTCGCGCACTAATTGCCTAGCTGTTGTCACAGCAGTATAATCTGGAACTGGATATGATTCTGTCCATCTAGATAGTGCACACACAACTACCAAGACATACTTGTAACCTCTACATCTGTTCATTTGGATATAATCCATCTGGAGGACCTCAAAAGGGTGGTCAGGAGGATGAAATCCGCCTTGTTCCACCGGAATGCCTTTACCTGGATTGAACTGACAACAGATCATACATGTTCGTACTTTCTGCTTCGCTGCTGCACGCATGTGCTTGTTAAACCAGATATTCTGTAAGCTGTCTAGCATTGCTTTTTCTCCTAAGTGTGCTGGGCTATGTGCTGTATTTATGATTACTTGTACCATAGAATCTGGGAGAAACTATGAGCCTTTTCCCATAGTCATCCAACCTTGTTCAGTCTGGACCCCTCCTTGTTCAGTCCATTTCTTTATCTCATCTGCAGTGGCATGTGTCTGTATGTCGAGTACATCTTGAGTGGGATCCCTGACTGTCATACATGTTGTCAGTAATGGTACCTCTGTCCTTGTCGTGTCTGTTGGTGTCTGGGCTGTCTGGGCTGTAAGTTTAGCTGTTCGGTCTGCCAGGTCATTACCCTGGGAAATGGTATTTGTAACTTTGGTGTGAGCTTTGCACTTCAGGATAGAAATGGCTGTAGGTAAATGTATTGCTTCCAACAGGGCTTGAATGAGCTGGCCGTGCTGGATCTTGGTCCCATGGGAGGTTAAGAAACCTCTCTCCCTCCAAAGTACCCCGAAATCATGAACTACGCCAAAGGCATATTGTGAATCAGTATAAATGTTTACTTTCAAGTGCTTAGCTCTTATGCAGGCTTGTGTCAGAGCGATGAGCTCTGCTGCTTGTGCTGATAGTGTGTCTATTTTCTGTGTCTCTATGACTTTAGTAGCAGTGGTCACAGCATAAGCTGCTACTAATTCTCCTGCACTTGTTCTCATGCATGATCCATCTACATAGAGCGTTAAGTCTGGGTCTGGGAGTGCAATATCTGTCAGGTCTTGTCTTGGTTTTGTCACTATATTCATTACTTCCACACAGTCATGTGGTGGTGCATTTACTGTACTTGAGGGCAAATGTGTTGCAGGATTCAGAATATTACAACGTCTGATCTCTGTGTGGTTGAAATAATGTCAGTTCATATCCTGTCAGTCTTGCTACAGTCAAATGTTGTGTCTGTGTCCTGTTTAAGAGAACCTCCACTGCATGTGGAACCTGTACTGTCAGAGGGTGTCCCAGCACTATAGAGTCACTTTGTCTTATGGCTAGGGCTGTTGCTGCAACTGATTTCAGGCACGCAGGCAGAGCCTGGGCCACTGGATCTAGGGTACTAGAAAAATAAGCGCAAGGCTTGTGTTTTCCTGCTTGATCTTGTGTGAGGACAGATAACGCTGTTCCATCCCGTTCAGTTACGAAAAGCATAAAAGGTTTACTGTAGCTTGGAGTCGCTAAAACTGGCGCTTGACATAATGCTCTTTTTAATTCCTCAAATGCCAAGGTGTGTTCTTGTGTCCAAGGGAGGACAGTCGGAGTGGCTGCCTCCTGTGTAGTTAACTGTATGAGTGGTTTGGCTAGATATGCATACTGGGGAATCCATTGCCTACAGTAAGAAGTGAGGCCAATAAATGCACGTACTTCTTTCTGTGTCTTGGGCTGTGAAAGGTTAGAAATTAACTGTATGCGTTCTCGTGTTAGTTGTCTACCCTCATTGGAAAGTAAGTGTCCAAGGTACACCACTTGCTTTTCACAGAATTGCAACTTGGAAGGGGACACCTTGTGCCCCTTGTCAGCCAGAAAATGTAAAACTGTCAGTGATGCATTCTCGCATTCTTTTTCTGAACGTGCTGTAATTAGGATGTCATCTACGTACTGTAGTAGAGCAGTGTTGGCAGGCATGTGAACACTGTCTAGCTGTCTTTTTAATGCTTGACTGTAAATGCTAGGGCTTTCTGTAAAACCTTGAGGAGCTCTTGTAAACACAAAGCTACGCCCTTTTAAACTAAATGCAAACAGATATTGGCTATCTGGATGAATGGGAACACTAAAGAAAGCGTTCTTTAAGTCTATGACAGTGAAGAACGTGGCCTCAGAATCAATGGCAGTCAGTAATGAAGAAATGTCTGGAACCACTGGATATTGTGGTACTACACATTTGTTCAATTCTCGTAGGTCAATAATTAGTCGGTACACTGGCAGTACACTAGGGTCAGATCGTTTAAGGATAGGGATGACAGGCGAGTTACATACATTCGAGTCAGTATCTACCACTACTCCTCGTGCAATAAGTTTGTCAACTAATTTCAATAAGGCTGTTTCGGCGTCAGGTGGTAACTTGTATTGTCTAATGCGTGGAAGCACTACTCCTGCTTTGAGTGTGACACGGTGTGGCGTTATGTCCATGTAACCTACGTCAGTCGGTCCTAGTGCCCATAGTGTCTGTGGCACATTCTTGAGTCTGTGGTCAAAATCAGTCAGTACATAATGTCCTTTAAAATCACGTAAGAACAGGCGTACTCCTTCTGGAGAGCAGCAGATAACTGCTCCTAGATCTTTTAATGTCTTCATACCAAGTAAGTTTTCTGGACATGACTTAGTAAGTAGCAAGTCAGTGGTACGTGACAGTGGACCAACCCCTAGGGAAACTGGTTTTGATACTTCATTAACAATAGGCTTTCCTGAAAATCCCAGGGAAACATTCTGTGAGCCTGAGAGAGGTGCCCCTGGAACCTCGTCATGACTGATGGTAGTTCTGCTCGCCCCTGTGTCAATCAGAAATTTTCGGTCTTGTCCTAATACACGACTATGTACATAAGGACCCTCTTGATCTACAGGTACCTCAATAAGGGGCAAGCCTACTTCCCTCTCAAGGCTGTTTCATGAGAACTGTTGATATTCTGGATAGTCAGACTGTGTGTACTGATACATTTGTGGTGTGGCATTAACAGGCGGTGGTGGAGGATAATTCGCTACTGTCTGTTGTGTGTTCTGTGGCGTGCTATTCTGTCTAGGAGTGTATTGTCGTTCTTTTGTCTTGCCTGTAGCTATATTGTGTTTCAGGACAGTACATTCATTTACATAGTGACCTGGTTGTTTGCAATAATTACAGTTCCCTTTAACAGGTGTCGTGTTATGTTTGTTTTTATTTGCTGGTACCGTCTGGGCAACCAGCAATTTCATTTTTGTCTCTTTCATGCGTCTCTTTTCATGATCCTGCTCTTCTCTAATCCTATTCTGATGATACTGTAGCATCTGTAACATTTGTGAAGGGCTGTTTGCTTGCCAAGTACTCTCAACCTTCAGTACTCTATTCTTGATCTGGGGTAAGGAATTCTCAACTAATTTGCTCACAAAAAGATGTGGAAATGACTCGCTACCAGGCTTAAGGCCACTATTAAAAGTAAAACATTTCTCAAATCTAGAATAGAAATCACTTGTGTCCTCTTCTTGCTTTTGTTTACAGGCTGAAATAGCATCCCAGTCTTCCTTTTTAGTAATCAATAATCTCGGCAAAACTTGTATCAAGAATTCAGGCAGTTCTCTAGCTTTTTCCCCAAGACCAACTCCAGGGAGCCTGCCTTTTTCTTCTGTTTCCAGTGCTTCCCAACTTAACTTTTTATCACCCACTTCCCAGTCTTTTTCCTTAAGCTTTTCATAAATCCCTGCAGGTAACAGTACTTTCAATAACTTCAGAAGATCATCGTACGTATAATCTCCTATGCGGAGGATGTCTTTTAATTCTCGGTGAAACCCCCCGGGTCTTTATCATGACAAGGCAGCATCTTTTTCATTTCTAAGATTTCTATTTTTGTTAAGGGGGTGTAAACATACACCCGTTGCAACACATTGTCCGCGTCTTTGACGGGATGTACCTCTCGTAGGGGGTTCTGTCTGTCTATGTGTAAGTTATTTCTGCCGTGGTGTGAGACTGGAGGCATGCATGTAGTCAGAGAATCTATGTACTTATGTCGTTGATCCAGAATAACATTAATTAATTCGGTACCTAAACCTGACCATCTGTCTAGTAAAATGTCGTCTAGTAATTTATGCAAGTGACCAGGATCAGAATATTGACTTTCATACAACGTTATCAAGTGTTGGACCATGTAAATACCAGCCAAACGCTGTTCGTTCGGTGGAAGGCTTAAGAAAGTCTGAGCCACTATATTACTGTTATATATATCAGAATTAGACACCCACTGGGTGGCTGACCGGGCCAATTCAATTTCGTGTGAGGTGGGAGGTCTCTCACTCCCTATCCGTTTTTTCAGGGCTTGTTCAGTAGCTTGGAACAGATTTTCAAGGGAATATCTTTCTTTTATAGCTGGCCCTTGTTTACGGTAGTCAAGACATTTGGGTCTGTCAAACTGTCGCGCTTTTCCTACATAATTCATTTTGTCTTTTGGCTCATCTACTTCTTCTGTTGATAACTTACCATTCTCATCAGACTCTTTTCTGTTTCTTTCTATTATTTCCTTACGTATTTTCTTGCACATGGCATCTATCTGTCCCTGTTTATCATGTCTACCGGCATCTATGTGCTCGCTCCATTCTATCAAACCTTGTTTTACATCTCCGTCTCCTCCTTCTTGTTCCCTGATCAGGCAGTTAATAATAAAACGTAGGATATGGTTCCTAACCCCTACCTTTCTTTGTGCCATGGCTTGTGCTATACTATCTGGTCCCTCCCCCGTTCTAATAAAACGGTACATTTTATCTAGGTGTTCTTTCATGTCTGGTAATGTCTCTAGATATGCAACGGCTTGTCTTAGTCTTATTGAAATCACAAGCATTGAACCCTTTCCTGGTTCTGGATCATATATACACTGTGGAATTGCTACATCTACAGTAGGCACCCCTCCCACTGCCCCGGGACCTACGTCATCTTTTACTAGCTGCTGCTGAAGTTGCTGGAGCTGATCTGCTGGTGGGAGTGGAGGGAAACCTGCATTAACGTAGTCCGGAAGGGAATCGTCTAGATAAGAGGAAATGAACGCCTCTGATGCTGTCGGCTTTACTCTACGTTCTCTATATGGTACAGGTGGTGGCGTTCGCGACCTACTGGGTCTCTCTGAGGTGGTCACTCTAGCTAGTTCTTCAACCAGGACGGGATAAATACCAGTAATGACGGCATTTCTTTCTCTATCAGTCTGTTCTGTTTTGACCCGTTCCCCCTCCTGCCGTAGTTCTTTTTCTTTGGCTTTTTCCCCTGCTTGTCTAGTTCTATCTGCTTTATTCAATTCTTTCTCTGTTCTCCTATGTGACTCTTTGCGCCACAATTCGATGGCATCTTTCTGAGAGGGTCTTGACTTCTTTTTCCATAGCGCTTCTTCCACCCTCATAATGCATTCAGGATCCCATGTTCCCGAGACAGGCCATCTATACTTTTCCTCCAGGTCCTTTGTATAGTTTACCCATAAATCTAAAAACAAAATGGCGTCTAATCCATGCTTATTATACATATAATGACCAGGTGTGTCTCTAGGCGGGATGTTAACCGACTCTTCTAATATGCCTTTTCTGGTCCCTATCTGATGCAATTTTGAAAACAGTGGCATGTTTGAAACCAATATTCACAAAATAGACTGAAACAATCAACAATCATTCACACACAAACAAATATTAAACACTAAAACAGTTACAACCTAAACTGATACAGAGAGCTAAACATGTACTTGAAAAACTTTATGCACTGGAATACAGTACAACCATACCGGTCTCAAAAATGAGACACGTCTTGACCGTTTTCACGAATAACGTGAACCCGTCTTTACCGTTTCCACGTTTAACCGTGGATCCATCTTGACCGTTTCCACGAATAAAGTGGACCCGTCTTGACCGTTTTCATATAAAATGAACCCGTCTTGAAACTTTATGCATTCCCCATAGTGGTACTCGCCGGGAAGCAGGACTTGAAACTTGAAGGCCTCGGACTTCTACGCATGCGCCTCGGAACAGGTGGACCTCTGGAGATCTCGGACCTTGCTCTCTCACGGGTTGGGCTCTGGATGGGATGATCCGCGATCCTCACCGCCTCGTGTGGACGCCTGGTCGCAGTCCGTCCTCCTCCTGGGCCTGAGGGAGTAGCGGGAAATCCCGATGGCGTGTACACTTTAAAGTCCGTCACGGCTGTGGAAGGGGGCAAAGGCTGGACCTACATCGCCGGCGCGTGGGGAAAGGGATAGTCCTGATCGGGCGCCAAATTAATGTGGTAAATAAAATAATTACCCTGGCATAATTTCTAGGCATTAACAATTAGCATGTATCAAATGAGAGGCAGAGAGTCCGTGGTGTCCAAGTTAAAAGGGCTTTATTCCAATAACTCGAGTTAAGGGAGAATCTGTTCCATCACCACTGAGGTTCAGGAAGGGTCTTCTAACATTTCATAACAATGAACAACATATATACATTTTGTCTTGTACATAGGGCGCAGGAAGGAAGGCTCGAGGCAGAGCATGACAAAAAGAGATAAGAGCATGTGGGCGTGCATGAGGGTGTACACTTGATGAGTCACAGGTGTGTGATAGGTGGCTGACTAAATAGAGGAGGAGTTACATGGCAGGCTGGAACTTTGCCCTACTTGTGCACGCAATTTGGGAATGACGTGCAATTGACGTGTAACTGGGAGGAGAGCTGACTTTAAGTCTAGTAGAGAAGCCTTCAGTGTCAGGGCGACCAGCACATCTGGTACTATCTCTCCCCAAAGTCCCTTGTTACCTTTAGCTCTTGGGTGTAACGTACATTGGCTCTCGTGTCCTGGTGCAGATCTGCCAGCAAGTTAACTAGATTTTGCTCCATGCCCATGTGGCCCATGGCCTCCCAGAGCTTAGCCCGATTGACACAGTCGAAGGCTGATGAGCGGTCCATAAAAGCCATGTGTATTGTGCCCTGACGTGCCAAAGTGTATTTTCCCAGGACCATATACAAATTGAGACACTGTGAGATCGTGGAGTGGCCTGGCCTAAAGCCGTATTGGATCGGGGAAATTATATTATGCTCTTCCGCCCAGGTTGTTAATCTGTTCAAGATTACCCCCCGCTACTTTGACCACAGAATCAATTAAAGATATTGGTCTGTAGCAGGACGTACTATTACGGTCCCCTTTCTTGAACACGGGAACTATCGTGGAGACCCCCCACGACCTAGGGCTTCCAGATACAGCGGCTGCATTAAGCACAGCAGTAAGAATAGGCGCCCACAGTGATATACAGGACTTAAAAAGGTCCAGGGGCAAGCCGTCGGGCCCTGGAGCTTTATTACTTGTTAAGCCCTTGATTCCCTTTTCAACCTCGCTAATGGAAAAGCACAGGGGGTTATCTTCTAAAACACCATTTTTAAATTCTGCTTGTGGTAAGTTACTATTAAAAATAGAGCTAAAATGAGAGACCCACTCTCCTTCATCATTCTATCATTTCACATTTAGAAAAATAAAACTTCCCTTTAGGTTATTAGAGGCAGTACATAATTACCGCTTACCAAATACCTGGAACAAAACCAGCTACTTGACACCTCCCAATCAGGATTCTGAGCCTTTTCTCAACTAGAATTCCCAAACCCTACCCACTAGACCCCGTTATGAAGCATTCCCTTCACCCATGTTTACTACTTCCTATCTATGCTCCTGTTTGTTTACACATCTGCCTTGCCCTTCAGGGGATGCTCTCTCTACTCTCCTTGAGTTTGCGACATCCAGTTTCCTTCTTGAATTTGTTGTTTATTTTTGGTCCACTTGTTTCTTTTCCCTGACTATATGTAAAGCGCTGATACCCTCTTGAGTCCTGTTTGCGCTATATAAAATTTGATAAATAAACAAATAAAAACAACAGCACTGAGACCCTCCTGATCGCTGCCACAGACCACATCAGAACCCTCCTTGACTGCAGAGAGACTGTGGCACTGATCCTCTTCAACATCTCTGCTGCTTTCAACAGTTTCCCACCACACCCTCATCAACAGAGACTATAACATCGGCATGCAGCAAAACACCCTCAAGTGGATCACTTCTTTCCTCACAGGATGCACACAGAGCAACTGGCTGCCTCCCTTCACCTCCGAAGCCAAGGACATCTTATGCAGCGTACCAAAGATGATCCCTCTGCCCAACCTTTTTCAACACCTACATGACCACCCTCGCAGACATCGTCGGATCCCGCGGCCTAAACACAATTTCCTATGCAGTCAACACTCCACTCATCCTCTCGCTCGCCGAAGACCCCTCCACCACCAGAATCCACTTCTGCGAATGCATGACCAACATAGCCAACTGGATGAGGGACAACTGCCTTAAACTGAACACGACAGAAGTACTGATCTTCAGGAAGAATGGGATCAGTATGGGACATAGCTGGTGGCCAGCAGAACTCGGTCAAACACCTACAGATCATGCATGCAACCGAGGCATCGTCCTCAACAGTGAACTGATCATGAAACAACAAGTCAACGCAGTCCCCTCCTCCGCTTCCACATCCTTCTCACGCTCCACAGAATCTTCAGATGGATCACAGTGCACACCAGAAAGACCGTCACTCAGGCCCTTGTCACCAGCCTCCTTGACTATGGCAATGTTCTCTACACCGGCATCTCCATCCAGCTCCTCAAAAGACTTCAAACCCCACAGAATGCTGCAGCCTGACTCATCCTAGACCTCCCGAAACAGACCCACATATCCCTCACCTCAGAAACCTCTACTGGCTCCCCATCCAGAAGAGATGCCACTTCAAGATCCTCACAGGCCTACAAAGCTCTGCATGATGAAGGACCGGCCTATATCAGCCAACGACCGAACTTCCACCTACCTGCAAGACACCTGCGCTCCTCCTCACTAGCCTGTGCATCCTTTTTCTATATTGCTCCCAAGACCTGGAGCGACCTACACCTCCATCTTCAAACAGCACCCTCTCTATAGCAGACTTAAGGAGGAAACTCCAGACCTGGCTCTTCTACTGAGGCATCACATGCACAGCACCCAGATACCCCTAGGAGTGACAGTGCTGCGCTATACAAACGCTGACTGACTGCTGATATTGTTCAAATTTCATTTCATAGCTTACAGATAGACCCTGTGACAAACCACTAAACAGGCAAGCACATGAGGTAAAAGGCAAACAATATAAAGTTTCTGAAACCATCAGAGAGGTCAGTGAATTTACTGCTCCACAAGCAACAACCCAACGCTCGCTACAGGAGCAAAATGAGGAACCGCAGTCATGAGACTTAAAAAATCACATCACATATAAATAATATCAACATGCATATCAAAGGATGTCCAGGTGGAATAGAGGGATGGAATACAGAGAACTAGTTTTGAGACTTCTTACATTCAATCAGGGCTACACCACAAAGTATAGAGTTAACGCGTAAAGATGGAACTGAGGTCCGAAAAGGGTACCTCATGCGGACTTGAGTGGCTGAAATGAATTCAAGTATTCCACCCATCACTTTTTTGGTTACTTCAGTGTGATTCCCTAAGTGCCATGGATATGCACTGACATGAGTCTGTGCCACTGGAATCAAGCTGCATTTGACTGAAGAGCCCAACTAGGGCGAACATTGTGTTCCAGTCCAGACTGGACTGTTCCTATTGCAGCAGAACCGATCTGAGGATGCCTGGTGGGCAAACAAAATGATCTGGGATGCAGCCCGAGTAATTAACAGTGGCTGAGATTAATTCACTATTTTGTTTCAGTCCATCAATAATAGGCCTGAACGGGTGAGCTTGTCAGGTGTGCTTATTAATGGTTTAAGAGTAACACTTTCAATGTGGAAGCATGTTTTACCAGCACTGAAAGAAGAAACGCTGTGTTAACCATCCTTTTAGCATTTTTATTTGCTTAGGGAAGTTAAATATCCTGGAAATTAATGGAGCACAGTGAATTGCAGGAAATAATTCACAGGTCTGTTTTTTTGTAAAATTCAAGCTTCGATACCATTAGAAATCATTCAATAAGAATGCTTACCTCACCCATGTAGTGTACATGAATATAATATATATGCATATTTATATATGTGTGTAAAGAGACATTGATATGTATATAAAACCGGTGTAATACAAAAAAAGGAATTAAGGTCAGAATGTATGAAAAGATGTTATGATCAATATAATATATTCTATAGACAAAAGTTATTGTAAAAGAGGTTTTTTAAAAGTGTTTGTGGAAAAAATGTTTTGGGAAATGTAGCAACATGTCACTCTACCAGGCTCCACATTGAGAAAGATTTGAGGGGGGACACCCCGCTTGCATATTCTTCAAACAGATGAGAACCCTTAAGTATTCTAAGAAGGGCCTGGGACTTGAAGACTGGGACGCTGGATGCGGAAGCCAATATGGCAGCTTGTGACAAGGGGCACGCGATTAAGAAGCTAATATGGCAGAGACTGAGAGTCCTGGGAGGCATTCATCTGCCATGCTACATCTCAGGGAGGTCGACAGCAGGGAGGTCAGTGCAACACGCAGGGACGTGTTGGACGAAGGTGGACGTTGTCCGAATTGTGGGATCCTACAATGCATTCTGGGGGAGGAAGGGCAGGAAGATGTAAGCTTCGACCTATGGGTTTCTAGGTTTTGTGATTCCTGGTGGAACCTTTTGTAAGGCTATTCTGGAAGAGTTTGTATTCACCTGTTTCTGCTTGGCATGTCCTCTTTCATTATTTTTAAGGCTACATGAGGGAAAGCCGTTTAATTGGGCACAGGGAGAACCAGGGGTTGGCTTCAGCCTCCTTTCACAGCTACTTCTGTGAATGTTCAACAGCTAAGAGCCGTGGCCCTGCATGCGCGTTGTAACTTTTGAACATTCATAGCCTCAGCAAACTACGAACAAAGAGAGTGAAGCACATGAGATTGTCTTTGAGATGTATGGATTGAATCTTAACCCGTGATGATACTTGTATAGCCAGAGCATTAGGTGCCTTTTGTAGTTAAATTTACCATGCGGAAGAGATGTCCTCTAGCTACGTCACTTTGTACCCATAGAATTTACAGGTTCACACTGGGCCAAATAGAACTGCTTGAACAAGCGGGCTTGCTATAGGCAAAATGTTTAGTATACTGGGAAGATCACTGTCCAAAATGTTGTAGTTTGGGTACTCTATGTGTGTGCGATCTATCGGTAAAGAGTTCCTGCGGTCCCTAGGATGAGGTACTCCCTGTTGGTATGTGGTTGAACCAGTGTAGGCTATAACAAGACCTCTTTCGCCTTGAGAAAGCCCCAGGCTTGTGCACCGGAGGGTTTGAAACACTGGTTGGCTGGTAGCAGCTCACATATATTTGTACTATATGAATGGTGTTTGAGGTGCACCAACAGCTTGCATAAGAATAAACACAATACACCCCAATATCAATACATTATTTTTATGTATTTGGAATACCCATTTAGGTCGTTTTGATTCATATATTGCATATGACTAACAAATACTTTTGGTCAATATAAACAATCATAGCCACACCTATTGCTGGCTCTCAAGCATTCCTGTCTCCCATTGTCACCAAAACGTGCCCCCCAGTCTCCCTTAACAATTTAGTCTGCAAAATGGCTTAGCAATGACTTGCAACTTGTGGCCAAACAAACTCTTGTATAGCTCCACCATTTTTCAAGAAAATATCCCTAAAAAAATGAAACCAGCAAATGGCCCGAATTCCTCAGGTTTTAAAAAATAAAATAAAGAATCTTTGACACTGGATTTGGTAGCTGCCGTGGAACATTGGAGAGGAGCCTGTGCCATACCAGCTTTTGCCGGGGACTCTCTTTCCCATCATTCACCTGGGCATTTCTGACGCCATATATGCGAAACGCAGTCCCATGGCGTGGGATGCACCCGGGCCAAGGGCGGGCCTTTCCACGCACGGAGGAGGCTGGACTGGGCGTCCCCCCCCCTCTGACATCTGGCCCAGGACACTCCTAAACATTGCCGCGGAGGTTATCTAGAGTATTAAAATTGGGTAGGAGAAAGGCTGTACCTGAAAAAACGGGGGAGGGCATAGTTAACACTTTGGACGCCTTTCTATCAAGGGCGGCAAATGTTTTGTGTCAGGAGAGAGAGCTTACTGAGCACCGACTCTTTTTTGGAAGAGGGGAGATGTATTATGGACCCTATTTTATCTTTGTCTGAGCCCAGTAGTATATCACTTGATAGAACTGAGCAAGACAACTCTCCTCCTACACCATTACTCAGCTCACTCGTGGACATAATAGAACCTGCACCATCCTCTTCATCTATATTAGTCACCCAGCCTGCATCTAAAAGAAAGAGAACTGGAAGAAATACAAAAGGTAACCCCACGACAATTACAAAGCTACCCCCATAAATGCACCTGCTACTAGATTACACCCTGCGCCCATTACTTGGTTACATCTACTGGAGGAGAAGGTCTCCAGTCTACTCCAGCCAATTGTGCTTAGATTAACTAAAATAGAAGATCTTCTATCCCCTTTGGGGGAAAAAAGGCGGGTCTCAATCACAAAGGAAAAAAGTGAAAGGGGAACTAGACCAACATCCCAGTCATCTAGTAGAATGTAATGGACAGCAAGCAGCTGTCATATATATTGCCTTTCGCTGGTGGTCCTAAGGAGGATTTACTGCAATGTAGGGGGTGGCTCAGGGTGGGGGGTGCCCGCCATCAGATTTAATAGTCTCACCTGCATGTGAAACAGGCCCAAATGTTCAAACATACCAGTCTTCCGACTTACCTCTGGATCTCCCTCCAGCAGCAGCAGCCGCAGCCGCACCTCTTGTATTGGTTCTGGCAAATGTCCCAAAGCTAAGAGAAGGTCAAAGGGAATCTACTCTACAGCTCATGGATACATCACTACATTGGCTTACCCCTCACGGGGGTTGCCATGCTGGAAGGACTTGGAACTTGTACCACTGTATTATCATGGCCAGGAGTGTGGTGTGGGTGGGCCCTTGACGCAAAGCATACCCTGGCGACTGTGTAGTAGTGAATTTTAATGTTAAGACAGTAGTTGTGTCTTTTTTGGCCAAACGTCATGAATCCACTCTACATAGGACTCAAATTCTCGTTTTATGACTGTAGTTTTTTTATAGACATTCTTAACCTGCTATGAGACTTCTTTGTAGTACTGCTCCTACTAGGATCATTCCAAATATGCAATTAACTAATACTGCCAATATGGATAATCAAGGCATCCCAGGACTAACTTTGGGAAACAGATTTGCCCCGCTGACAGATTTGGAGGCGTGTTATTGACTACCCAGTGTAGATGTAAATATGGAAATACATGATGAGAAATCAGGGGGAACTTTGGTACAAAAATAAGTTAGTTCTATTATCTCCAGTCACGGGACAGGGGATTATAGACTTAATGTGAAATTAGCTTCTTGGAATTTAGCAGGCTATCGGGCACATGCATCATTGTCAATTTCATTCGCAAACGGTGCGAATCGCAATTTTCGGCCGTTTGCGAATGCAATTGACAAAATTGGGATGCATCATGTTTTTCGCAATTTTAGAAATCGCAATCATGTTGCGATTTCTAAAATTGCGATTGCATATAAGAAATCGCAATTTGAGATTTCTTAAATGCAATGCATGAACATTTTTAATTTGCGAATTCGCAAATAGGGAGAGGTAAATTACCATGAAGTTGACCTTCATGGCAATTTGCGAAAACTTTCAAAAATGCACAAAAGTGCATTTTTGAAAGTTTCATTTTACACACACACGTGCCCTTGGGGCCTGTGTGTGTGAAAAATGCACTTAAAGTTATATTTCAGGGGTGCAGGGGGGGGGTCCTTTGGACCCCCCCTGCATCCTTGAAATTGCATTTTCAATTTGTGATTCGCAAATTGAAATTGACTTCCCATTAATTCCTCTAGGCCTCTAGGCCCATAGGAATCAATGGGAAGGGATTCCTTAATTGCGATTCGCAAATTGTGAATCGCAATTAAGGAAATTTAAGAAATCACAAAAAAATTGCGATTTCTTAATGCATAGCCTTTTGCGATTTCTTAATTGCGATTCCTTAATTTTCGCATTTAAGAAATCGCAAACGGCAACAATGATGCATGTGGCCGTATGCCACTAAATTGGATAATTCCCTTTGGCTAGCATTCTGGCAGAACCAGGATATGTTATATCTCCAGGAGACTTGGTCTCCGGAAGATATCTATATAGACTGCTACCGCTCGTACCAAAAAAAGGCTGTTCCATCCCCTGCAGGTAGAGCTAAAGGAGGCCTGTTAACCCTAATTTCAAATACACTCTTTTTTTTTTTTTTTTTTTTGAAAACCTTTATTCAAAAAATACGGAGATACATGCGCAGGCCCACAACCCTCATGGCCGGCCGCAAAAACAGTCTACAAAAAACAGGAGAAATTTCAGGTAAATCAACAAACTGGACATGTGAAGATACACCTGACGCGGTTGTGAGGCTCGCAACACAGGATATGAGGTTTTCATTTTTAAATTATGAAGAAGAGTAGGGGCTGCAACAACAAGGACACCACACCTTACATGGGAGATACACAGAAGAGACAAGGGGGATGCACCCCAATGGCAGTCTGAGATAGGCTATGACAATAGCAACTATATAATCTAAGCAGCCGCGGCGGCAATACTGAACTGCTGACAACATTACATTATCAACGTTCCCAAATATCACCCCAGAAAGCCCACCCCCAAGAACAAGGAAACAGGGGCTTGAGGAGATGCTGAAAAAGAGGTAAGGTGCAAGACCAAGGGATAGCCAACCCTACTAAAGAGGAAAGAACCCTCCCAAAGCCGGAAAAGAGCGATAGGGACCATAGAACAAAACAAACTAAAATAACAACCCCCCCCCCGCACCCGCCACCCTGCACCCCTGTAATGGCTACGGCCGAACCCATTAACAGCGTGCCTGCCGCCCCGGAACTGCCCCATAGAAGGGAAAAATAAAAGAAGTGGAGGAGGAGAGAAACAAACCCACACCCACCACCCCCCACCGGCGGTGAAAGGATGGAGGGGGGGTGTGTTCTCAGCCGCCCAACCCCGGACCCCGAAATCGATGTAATATCAACGTCCAACTCTGTCAATGTCCCGCATGTCCTTCATAGAAAACAACAATCAATTCCACCGTCCATCCCCTGCAGCCCCTACAGTATACAATACCACAGTCATTGATAGGGGGAGCTCAACCCTGGCCCCTGCGATCGGGAATACCGACGTGGTCCGGCTGCACAGTAGCCATCTTGAATAGGACAAACAAGCAACGTGACCCCAGCAGAGCATAACGCAGACCAACAAAGGCTGTCCAGTCCAAAGTAATGCCTGCGACATCGATATAAAGGGGGACAACGCACTGTAGCACTCTACCCGGCCAGGGCAGTAGCAGCAACTGCAGAATAACATAGGAAGCGTCTCCGACAGTCCACAAAGGAGTATCCAAACATGGCGTCCGAGGACGAGACCCCATACACTGAACTAGCACACAAACATCAGACCGCTGCATCACCATCGCAGGCAGCATCTCGGGGGTATCGGGATCACATTCCACCAGCACCTCCGAGCACACCTGGGTAGGCAGTCCACAGAAGTCGGACAGAAGATGTGGCTCAGCGACCCGCAGTCGTGAATGTGCACGGCCAGGGAAGGGCACGACAGAGAGAACAGCATCCAGGCGGCGCCGTAGGTCACAGGCGTTGTCGCATATAGCAGTTTGAAAATTATCCAGGGCTCTCAGAATGTCCACAATCCGCACAGGTGCCTTAGGAGGGAAGGATGCCGCAGATCCCTGCTCATGGGGCTCGGAGACTCGGCGCAGCACACAAGACGGGTCATCCACGCCGCCATCACAAAGCTGAGCACCTCGCCGATGCACTGCAGAGCACCACCGGGCCGGGGGCACAAAGGGAACACGGACCATGTTGCACTATACAAATGTAGCCGTAGCAACAGCAATGGCCGCGTCGCCAGTCGCAGCCCGGGATCGCAGGAAACCAGTTCCAGTTGCTCGGTCTTCAATATGGCTCCCACCTCATCACAGAGCGAGACAAGAAGCAAACAAAGGCATACACAGGCTTGGGCGGTGATACACTGTTGCAATCGCAGCCGACATGCCCCCGCGTAGAGAGGAGGAGAGCGGACAGAATATAAACACACAATTCAGCCGCTGCACTCCGTCGGCCGGTTCGGCTCCGTCCGCTATGGCCGCTGTGATTGTGGGTGAAGGCAGCCGATCCCGAAGAACAAAGACCCGTCAGCGTCGGGCAGCGTCCGGCAGAAGGCGAGAACGTTCCACCGTTTCCACCGCAGGGAGCGCTTAGGGAGACACACCATTGGAGTCGGGGTCACCTCCCGAACCCGAAAACACAACTCAGGAGCAGGATTGATGCCAGGATAGGTCACGGGACGGGAGGGAAGCGAAAGGGTCGGCGGAGCCGAAGGATCAGGCGGCCATCATGGTTGCAGGCTAGGCTCCTCCTCCCCTCAAATACACTCTTATTAAGATTAAACAAATGTACTACCCCCAGTCCACAACTCCATTTTCTACTGGTTGAGAATGATACAGACCAGGACTGGCTTTTAATACATTTTTATAATAAAACTTTCTGTGATCTACAATCAGTGGTGGGTACGTTAGACTCATAGTTAAATAAACTTACTAGAGTCCATGGGAAGCAAGCCATTAATCTAGTGTGGGTTGGAGATTTTAATACGTTACCATGTAAATTTAAATCGAAAAAAATGTGTGGTATAGAAGATACACAGGGGGAGGCAATTTATCATTTTGAACATCATGACTATGGGAACAACCTAAATAGGATTCTTTACGCTAGAAATCTGGAAATTTGTAACAGGTGGATCCAAGTATAGGAGAATTTAACCGTAATGAGTATGTGTCGACTATTGATTATGTAATAATATCAGGTTCTATGCGAGGAAGTACCGACTATAAAGATACTCAATTTTCTCCTTATAGTGACCATGCAATTATTTTTACTTAAATACCTATGGGTGGCCCACTTTGAGAAGACTTTTGCTATTAGTGATACATATGCTATCAATTTTCAGACTACAAAACCCACTCAGATGGACCACCTGATATTTTGAGGAGATTAAACTGGGATTGAGCAAGTGCAATAGGGGAAAGACACCAGGGCCACGGAGTTCCCGTTGATCTTTTTCTTGAACATCAAGATTTATGGGTCCCATGCTAACAAATACCTTTAATGCAATTGCAAAATCTACCCCATTAGACTCCTGGAAAACCAGCATTATTGTTCCTATCCACAAAAGGGTTCCTAATGATAATCCCCAGAATTATAGACCTAATACATGACTAGACACTACGGCACAGCTCATGAGGCTCCTATAATTAAACAGGTTGGAAAAGTGGGCAAATGAGAAAAGAATTCTAATGCAATCACAGTATGCTTTTAAGAGGGGTGAGGCACTACAGATCAGTGCCTCAACCTAGCCCTAATTATTGGTAAATACACCAGTGCAAAGACCGGACAGATTTTTATGCCATTTATGGATTTGAGCCAAGCGTTTAACTGCGTAGTCCACTCAAAACATTGGGACATAATGGAGCTGAGGGGGGTGGATTTGGCAATAATCGGTTTTATCCAACAAATGTATTCCAATTCTTCTGCCTGTGTTAGATCTGGTAAAGATGGAGAGCTAACTTGCCCAATTAAGATTGAAAGAGGTGTCGGGCAGGAGTGTGTCCTTGCCCCATTTTTATTTTCTGTATATACAAATGGTGTTGAGGTAACCCTCGCAGGAGTAGCTCCAGATGTTCCTGTTTTTGAGTCTATTACTACACCTATACTTGCATATTCCCGATGATGCAGTATTAATTGCAAGAACAGGGGTGACCCTTCAACGATTAATAAGGGCCTATGTTTAATTTATGTCCTCATTGGGACTGAGGGTGAATGAAATAAAGTCTTTTGTTCTCATTACAGGGACCCCATCCGCAAGGAGAACTCAGAATTTTGTGATAGGCTCGCGGGGAGTGGAGGTTGTAGACTCCTTTCTGTATTTAGGGGTCCATTTTGACAAAAAACATTTGTGGGCATATATGGTGAACAATAGGGCATTGGTGATAGAGCGGGGTATGGAAGCTATTCGGACCTCTGCAAAAGGGCAAAGTTCAAAACCACTCCCAATAATGAAAAAGATACATCAAGCAAAGATGGTAACAGCAGTAACCTATGGGGTAGGGGTTTGGGGTACGGCCTCAGCAATCCAACTTCAAACTCAGGTTGATAGATTTTTTTAAGAAACTGTTCTCCGTCCCTATTCCGTATTCAAAATGCATTTATCATCTTGATCTGGGAATACCTCATTTGATGGATAATATTAACACGTTGCGTGCTTCTGTCGGCCGTTGGCCGATGGGAGCACTACCTCCCTAGTGCTGCCGTCGGCCAACGGCCGACGCGCCTCCGCCCATTTTGAGGAAGTGGCGCATTGCCGCGAAATCGCAGCCACGGCAAAGGGGTTGCTCCAGTACTCCAGTTGCATTCTATATGGCGCAGGGATACAGTGAATTTAACCCAGACTATAATTAAAATTTGCTTGGATTTGGATAACTCCCCAAAAATTCCTTGGCTTCAGTACGTGAGACCTCCATTGACACAACTGGGTTGGAGGAACGATTTACTACCCGGAGTGCGTGTAAAAAGATAACAAAGGAAAAACTGAAGTCTATTTTTTTTTGCTAAAATGACCCGTGAGCGCCAAAATGTAAATTATTCAAAGGATATAGTGCTGTTGTATCACCAATCTCTGACGATATTACCGGGGCATCATTCATAATTGGAGCATATTCGAAATTCGCAACACAGATTTATTCTGACTAGATATTGTTTCAATTTAATCCCCCTTATGCTGGGGTTTCCCGTGAGGAAGTTCAGACGTGATGATCTGTCACCCTGCCCTTGCGATCATGGATCCGAGCAGTCTGATCTCTATATTTTTCTTCTGTGGGTTTTATGTGAAGGAGCGAATTACATTTTTACTCCCAATTTTAAAAGGAATGAATATCAAACAATGTTGCCCTACATTGTATTTTTTGAAGAAACCTTCTAATCTGTTAACATGTTTTTCGATAGCTAGCTTTTTATTGGCGTGTCTAAGGATGAGGGAAACTGTTGAGCCTTGAACAGGGGTGAGGAAGTGCATCTTGTTTAGCAATAGACACCCACTTAAAAATGTAACGTAAATGTGGCTTGAAGTCGTTTATGGGACACTTATTACTTTGTGTATGCCTGTGAGACTAGAGATTAAATTGTTTTTAGCAGATTTATTAAATTATAATGTAATATGGATAATTGAGGCCGTTTATGGGACAATTATTATTTTGTATATGCCCCTGAGACCAGAGATGAAATAGTTTTTATCAGATTTATCAAATTTTATTGTAATATGGAGAACTGTAACTTGTATCTATGAAATTAATTTTAACATCTTGTATATGGCTGGTGTTCTAAGTGCAAGGGAAACTGTTAATTGCCTTGCATTTAAAGATGTTTTTGTACTTTTATGGTCAGTATTTTAAACGGATAAAGTTTCTTGATTTGATTTGACGTTAGATTTCCTCAAAACAGACGCAGTATGCCATACTTAAGCAAAACCAATAACATGTTGCCCTGATACCAGACTCCACGACACAGATAAAGTGTAAAACATCACTGCACAGATTGACTGTGTAACACCGGTTCCTGGATGATGGATCATTTCACTGTCTCCTCCGTGATGTGTAAAACATTCACTGAGGCCAAATGTAATATCTTTCGAATTGACTTCAAATCCAAAAAAACTAATTTGCCACAGACCGAGAGATATCAGAACTTGAACAATAGGTTAAACAAAAATCATTTACCATGCGAAAACAGTTCAAGATGAGCAGTACCAAGTAGCATGACATTTCATTGGAAGGAATAAGATAGATTTGTGACTTTAGTCTAAATAAACTAAATTCCCGCAAAAACTACACTTTGTGTTCAGGAGCAGATGCATGCATTTGCTGAGTGACTATTGCATTCGGCAGAATTAAGCCTAAGGGGCTTTATTTAGAGGGTGATGAAAGAGCCCATTCACCATATTCTGAGTTTCTCTAACAAACTGAAAGTGCTTTGGCCTAGGAGTACTTCTGGCAATATTAAACTGCTGGCTAGCCCGCCATGTCATTGCAGTATGACAATACCCCCAGTGCACAGCGGAAATAGACTGTTTTCTAAGTCTGGCGTCATCCGAGAACTTCCATTTTTAATATAAATATATACACTATACAAGTATACATGCTTACTGAGAGTGCCTTTCAGGTAGCCCTCTTCATCCTTTGGTCCATTGTATTTTTATTTTGCTTCCACCCACCACATCATACAGCTTGAGGCACAGTGTCAGTCCACTTCATCCATTGACTTACCTGTGAGTCATGGCATTCCTCTAATTCACAATGTGCACATCCACACAATAAGTAGTCACCGTCAGTGTCTGGAGCCACTAACTATTACATGGAACCTATGTACAAGGTATAAGAA
Organism: Lissotriton helveticus; assembly: GCF_964261635.1. Lineage (NCBI taxonomy): Eukaryota > Metazoa > Chordata > Amphibia > Caudata > Salamandridae > Lissotriton > Lissotriton helveticus. Next base: position 146,100 of record NW_027611789.1, read on the forward strand.
AGATGGACAAAGTATTTGAAGGCTCTCGCTAAATAAAGTTCTACTTGATATTTGATCTGCGTAACATTCAGCAAAGTCTCTAAGGGTGTAAGTAAAAGGTCAATTATTGGTAGCACAATTGATTGCTAGGAGCACAAGGGAAAAAGCAGGGGGGACAAAAATTCAATGCAACAACATAAGTTTGTTGTATTGATAACTACATATATTTGTTATAAAGATAACTTCATATATTTAAACATGTTTGAAAATAGCACTGCGTATGAGGGTGAGGGATATTGGCAAGATGGCGGCCTGTCCTCTGGCCGAGTTAGCCGGTACTAGCGTTCTCTCCCCCCATCAGGAGCTGCTAACCCTTATGCTCCATAGTGCTGGGCCACAGCCGGCGGTGGAAGTTCCTACCTGTAACCGCAGACGGATGATGCTTTGGCGGCTCTGTTGTTCACGCCGCAACCTCCATTACCGGATTTCGGCAGCACGGCGCTTTCCTGGAAGCAGCTTGTCCGCGCTCCACTTCGCTCAGTGCCCTCAGCCTTGTCGGACCGGTCAGTCTCCTGTCGGCCGAGTGATGCCTCTGAAAAACCAATTAAAGATCCTTCCTCGGGCCGCAGCAAAGTCCACTGTAGTAACTTTGGCGCCCGCTCCAGCCCAGCCCACACTGTCAGTAGCACTGCCAGCTGCAGATGCTTCCAAAAAGATCCAGGCACCTACTATAGCCAGTAAAACATCTAAGCCGGTTTTGGTCCCGGTACCGGTAATGTTTAAACCGCGGGTGAGCTCTACCGGTAAGGGCACCCAGAGCCCTGCTGTTGGGAGATCCTCTCGTCTTCCTCCTGCTCCCCTCACGGCCATTACAGATTCTGCACCTGCAGCTGGTAAGACAAATGCTGTTTCTCCGTCTTCTTCCTCTGTAGCAATGTTTAAAAATATTGATGGGGGCACATCTGTAGCCGTAACTCTTCAAACTGAAGTGGAGCAGCCTGTTGACAATCTGATGGGGGTGGCTCCATGTACTGAGGCTGCTCTGGATGTGGGCTCACCATCAAGGGGGACGCTGGGAGACGTAGTCTCATTAGGCCTCGCACTCAGTTCACAAATGGCAGCATCTCATGCCCCTCATACTGAATTGCTGCAGACTACTGTACCCTTCATAGGCGGTGATGTTGACACAGATGGAGATAACTTCTTTTCTCTGTCTGAACATACGGGCTCTTCGGTTGAGGACAATGGGTTGGACAAAGACTGGACTGATGAAGAGGGCAGTGATATGGGAGACTGGCGTACCAACGATGCTCTGAATTCTATTGGCATCTCTAGAGGTCTCCCCACAGTTCGTAAGGCATCTCAAGATCCTGGCTCAAATATTGGCTCGATGGCCTGGGACTATTCATTTTCCGCTCAGTCAGTACCCCATGGCATTTCTCAAGACCTAGCGCCCCATGCTCAGGAATCTAATACTGGCTTGCCTCCTGATGAAATGACACTGGCTATAATCTATCAAACAATAATGGCCCACCAAGAGGAGACGTGTCAGGAAAGTGCCCACGCACAAGGGGCATGCCGTAGGGTCCAAAACTCTATGCGTAGAGTAATTAAGACTTGTACTGATATTGCATCTAGGGTCACGGAGGCAGAAACTCGGATTTCTACGCTTGAAGATGATCTAGTGACTCAAAAATCCACCATAGATGCAATCCAGTCACAGAGGGTTGACATTCAAGGAAAACTGGTCGACATGGAGAACCGGGCACGGAGGAACAACGTAAGAATTTTGGGGGTTCCTGAGGGCACAGAAGGATCGGACACCCGTCAGTTTGTGGTTTACTTATTCACAGAAGCGTTTCCAGAGGTGAAGGAATGGGACTGGCGGTTGGAGATCCAATGTGCCCATCGTTTCCCCTTCAAACCAAAGCAGCGTTCGGGTGAAACAGACAACAGACCCCGTGCCATTTTAATCTGCCTACACAATTTTTTAGCTAGAGAAAGGGTCTATGATCTAGCCAGGCCTGATAGGCAAAGGTCTGGAAAAGGCTGTCAGTTTTTTGTTAGGCCAGACTTTTGTCCAGCCACGGTAGAGCGGAGGTGGCAGCTCCGCCAGCTGATTGCCCCTTTTCAGTCTAAGGGGGCGCAAGTCTTTTTGCTTTTTCCATCTAAACTTAAAATTATCCATCAAGGCCAGACTAGATTTTTTGAGTCTGAAATTCAGGCAAAAGCATTTTTTGGATTCATTGTAACATATGTAACTGTATGTAATTATATGTTCATAACGATATATTTTTTCCTCTTTTCTCTTTAGCTATTAGAAGGGTTAATGCTCTCTTAAGGGATGTATTCCAGTTCCTTTTTTTTTGCTAGAAAGTTTATTTGGTCTCTGGAGGGCTTATCCCCTTATTTTTTTTTTGGGTATATTTTTGTGAAATTAGCAGAGACTCTTGGGGGGGTCCCTGCTCATACCAGCTTCTCCATCACTGGGACTACGGTCCCTGCCTTGCTTGGGGGGTGGTGCGGGCATGGGGGGGGGGTCATTCAGGGGTGGGGGGGTTGGAAGGGTGGGGTTGGGGCACATAAAAATAATAAGCTTGAAAAATATTCTTTTCATCATGGCAATCATGGATTAAATCAGAGAATCATCGTAATTGTGATGTTTATTCTTAAAATCCTCAATGGCATCGGTTAAAATATCTATTGCTTCATGGAATGTTTGTGGCCTGAATAATGGGTAGAAGCAAGCCTTATTTGCACGGGTTATCCAAGCTCTTCACTTAGAGGTACTGTGCCTGCAGGAAACTCACATTCCCTGGAATAATAGAGAATGTCTTAAAATTTCAGGGTTTGACCTAATAGTATGTTCCCATCAGACCTCTATGATAAGGGGGGGTGGCTATTTTACTGAAACGTGGGGTAGGCTCATGCTTAAGAACCAGCCAAGATACCAGTTGGAGATGGGCAATTGCGGAGCTCCTGATTAATGGTTCATCCCTGACAGTATGCATGGTGAATAGTTCAATCTGGATAACCCTTTAGTCTTAGATTATTTAAACGTAGAATTGGCCTTATGGCCCCAGCCTATTTGTCTCTGTGGGGACTTTAATATTAACTTATCAGCTAACTTCAACATAGTTGGAGGCCAGACCTATGTGGGCCAAAAGCCTAGAGTTTATAGAGCTTTGCAGGCCCTCGTGCAAGAACATTTCATGATTGATTTATGGTTCCGTCATTGTAAGGATATAGATGGTTCTACATACTTCTCTGCCCCCCATAAGAATATGGTCAGTTTGGATTATTTCTTTGTGTCAGATCAACTGGCAGATACTACATCAATTGCTATTTCTCCCAGAATTATTTCGGACCATAATCTTTTGATTAATAATTGTACTGTTATGGGTGTTGTAAGAATCCCCAGACCTTGGACCTTTGAGAGAAAACTGTTACTAGAACCAACTTATTTAGACCATTTGAGACCTAGGGTAATTGAATTTCTGAACATTAATAGAAGCTCAGCCCCTAGTGATATAGTTTGGGACTCACTTAAGGCCGCAGTCCGCGGTGAGACCAAATGTTTCTCATTCTTTCGTCAGAAGCAAATCCAGGAACAAATTAAGGCTCGGATTGAGGAATTACGTTCTGCAGAGGTCCAGCTTACAAGCACAATTAGTGATTTTGGTGATATACTTCCTATTCAGTTGCAGGTCACACTCATCAAAGCCTCCCTGCTTGAGTTCTTTGACCAGGATCTTACGGCTAAATACTTGCAGTACCGCTTGACGATGTTCGAGTATGGTGAAAAATCTGGCCGGGTCCTTGCCAAGCGGCTTCAGCAGCGAGGTTTAGCTAACCGTATTACTAGGATCCAGGACCCTTTGGGGGCTATTCGTGATACCGCTGATGGGGTTTTGACAGTTTTCTCTGAATTTTATCGCTCTTTATATATTGAGGAAGTCACTGCTCATACTGTAGATCTTGAATTTAGTGCTTTCATTGATGAACTTAATACATTAAAAATTTCGGATCATCAAAATGCGGTTCTTGCCGCTCCCATTGTGTGGGATGAAGTAGAATTAGCATTAAACTCATTGGCCAGCGACAAGGCAGCAGGTCCTGATTCTAGCCCTTTGGAATTTTACAGCACATTCCGGTCGGAGATTCAGGAGGACCTTTTAATGACCCTAAGAGACGCCCAGCTTGGTAGGATTCCAGACTCCTGGCGTCTCACAATTATCATTTTGTTTAAAAAAAAAAAAAAAGGTAAACCTGAGCTGGATCCCGCCTCATTTCATCCGATCTCATTGATCAATACGGACAGCAAAATCTTTTCAAAAATCCTCGCGGGCAGACTAGCATAGGTGATATCCCCATTAGTTTCCATCCGGCAACACGGATTCACCACGGAAGGGACATGGTCCGCCGTGTTAAAGCTCTTCTGGACTGGGCCCGAGTCACGCGATCTCCCCGTGGAGCAATCCTGTTGGACGCCGAAAAGGCGTTTGACAGGGTTGCTTGGGGTTTTTTGTGGAAGGTTCTCCATTGGAAGGGGTTTTGTCCAAATTTCATACATGATTTACAATCACTTCTGTTCTCAAGGCCGTTTAATATTAACAGGGGCACTAGACAGGGTTGCCCATGTTTGCCCCTGTTATTTGCTCTCTATATCGATCCTTTCATAAATAAAATAGAGCTTTCTTGTAATATTTTGCCTGTTAAGATCAATGCGGTTGACTTTAAAGCTTTGGAGTGCTATCCCATAAGGGGAGGAAGCGCACATTCTCAAAATTGTGGAATCAAATAGTGAATACTAAATGGGGGTGTGCGCGATTGCGAGACTAAAAGACCCCTAGCGGCCATCAATTAAGCGTGTGGACACTTGGCATCTAATTGGATATGCCTGTTATAGTGCAAGATCCCCTGCGGGGACATTGGCAGCGCACCCGATCTGGGGTTGGAATACCTGATGAGTCAGATGGCACCGATTGGAGGGGGAGCACGAAAGTACTGCATTTAGGCACGAAGGGTCGGAAATGCTGGGGAATTAATCTGCGATGTGGCCGAGCCCACGTTAATCTGGCAAGAGCACAAGCCTGTAGCGAGGCAGGATAGTAAAAATGGAAAGCTGGTGGAATCACGTGATACACGTCAGCTTAACCACGTTGGGAAAAACTAGACCGGTAGCTAGCATGAAGGGGGCAAAGAAAAGAGAGGAAAGACCAATGCTTCACGTGACTACTGTTGTTGCTCATATTTTTACGAAATATTTTGGTGATTTTAATAACAAATCAAGTTATTTGTAGTCAAGCACCTATAAATTAAATTTTATGAAAAGTAAAAAATAAATGAATCACATTATAACATAACCTCTTGGATTAAAAGACAATTAGGGAGAAGGTTTTACACATCAGCACTTGGGTCACTAAAATTAGGGAGGGTCATTTTCAAGGAATACCAGACATAAATGTTATACAGACAATAATTAAGACCTACCTATCTAGCTATATATTGACAGCATGCCACAATGCCACTTACTCGCTCACCTTTTCTTGAAGACCCCCACATCTTCAAATCTGTCTGTCAAATTGCACTACCCAACTCTATTTAATCTCCAAGTCCTTGCAAGTATAGAATTTTTGGTGTAACGTTTGTGTTATTACAAGGTTGACTCCATGCATACCCCACATTATACCATGTTGTTGAATCTTTTTGCTCTAACAACAGTAATTAAATTTATTTTCTTAATTATTGTCTGCATAACATTTGTGTCTGGTATTCCTTGAAAATGACCTTCCCTAATTTTAGTGACCCAAGTGCTGATGTGTAAAACCTTCTCCCTAATTGTTTTTTAATCCAAGAGATTATATTATAATGTTATTCATTTATTTTTTGTTTTTCACAAAATTGAATTTACAGGTGTTTGATTAAAAAGAACTTAATTTGTTATTAAAATCATCATTTTCATATATGAGCAACAACAGTAGTCATGCGAAGCATTGGTCTTTCCTCTATTTTCTTTGCCCCCTTAATGCTAGCTGGCGGTCTAGTTTTTTACAACGTGGTTACGCTAATGTGTACCACGCAATTCCACCAGCTTTCCATTTTTCATATCCTGCCTCCCTACACGCCTGTGTTCTTGCCAGACTAACGCCGGCTTGACACATCTCAGGTTAAATCCCCAGCATTTTCGACCTCCTATCGGTGCCATCTGACTCATTAGGACTTCCAACCCCAGATCGGGCGTGCTGCCAATAACCCTGCATGGGATCGCACACTGCATTCGGCATACCCACTTAGATCCCAAGTGTCCACACGCTTAATTGATGGCCACTAGGGGCCTTCTAGTCTCGCTATCGCGCACACCCCTTTCAGTATTCACTTTTCGAATCCACAATTTTGGGAATGTTCGCTTCCTCCCCGTATGCGACCGCGCTTATCTTCCAGAAGTCATACGTTAACTGCCAGGTGTCTACGCTTCCGATTGATGGCCGTAGTGGGGCTTTCTATCTTGTAGGAACACATGCCTTGAATATTCACTTATCCATTCCACATCTTGGAATATGAGCGTAACTGACATCCCCGTTTGGGATCGTGCCTTATTACCTGCTTAACTAAGTCCTCCAAATTAGACTCCATTGTTACATCTCCAAGCCGCTCTGGGCTTTTTAACCACGCTTGCCTTGTGATCACTTGCCCAGTGACCTTCGCGCGCGACACCACTTTTTAGTCACAGCACTTGAGTTCCCACGGTTGCTCCTTAGCAGAAGTGCAGACCCGGCGTTTGGCCCCTTTCTTTCCCGCGCATACTCTGGTTATGGGCTGCACATGACCTCAGGTGCTTTTTACCCCCGGTCCAAATGGTTCCACCATGAGCTTAGTATCTAATAGTTCCTCCACCTTCTCCCCTCTCATAGACAACTGCAACTCGCAGCTTCTTCCTTTCTGCCCATCCTTGCTCTACCTTTCGGATCATCTCTGGACAACCTTCCAGAGAACCACCTCCTCTGATTCAACCAGACCTGTGAGTTTTCCATTTTTTATTACCCCTTTAGTTCCGTCCATCTTCCCATTCCAAACTCACTTAACCCTTCCACTTCCTTCAGATGGATGCATCCTGACTCAGCCTGACTACTTTCAAGCCCCTGCACGTCTCTGGATGGGACACCCAGTCTTGCTCTGCGTATAAGTCGTTGTTACTCTTCCTGGATGCTCCTGACCTTCCCCCTCGTCCCTGCGCATCCTAGACTACAAGCAGAGACCACATGCTTGGTGGCCTGTTACTTTTTCCTTGAGCCTAGTCATGCGGTAATCCTTCTACTCTTACCTCTTGTTTGCCGCGTTCTGTCTTCACCTTCCCCCTTGGGCTCATCCTAAATCCACCATTGAGTGTTTTTATTCTTGCCCACAGCACTGTCATAAAAAACTATTGTAACCTGGTCCTGATGATGACCTAAACATTTCTACAGGCCAAAACGCCATCGACTTTGAACAGAAAAATTTGTGCCGACATTCCTTTGAGGATACCCATCTTAAATTCCCCTGTATATTTTAACATTTATTGTTTGGGTACCTCTACAATGTAAATTCTGTCAGCAACTGTTTTTTGTTTCGCCCCTTCGTGTCGCTGTACGTACTTCATCACATGTCACTTGCGTCGTTCACCATTACATGAGCACTAGTGCACAGTATCCCACAGGTTACATGCCATTTAATGTAACGCAGTGCTATTTTCAGACAAGTTTAAATATATGAAGTTATCTTTATAACAAATATATGTAGTTATCTATACAACAAACTTACATTATTGCATTGATTTTTTGTCTCCCTGCTTTTTCCCTTGTGCTCCTAGCAATTCATTGTGCTACTAGTTGACCCTTTACTTACACCCTTAGAGACATTGTTGTATGTGACATATATTGGCCCTGCTCTCTACAGGGTTTACGGGCTACCTCCTGTAGTCTGATATTGATATTTGATCTGCAGCAGATCTGAAGCAGTTTCCCCCACCTTTAAATGACGCAGAGGACCCAAGAGGTTTGAGTATAAGACATCTGTGATAATATATTCCATTACTGCCAGCTCTTAAATGAGGCTGCCTATGCTATTCACTAGACAAGTACTGGAAATTTAATCAGTTTTGCATTGGTTTGAGTTAGACTTAGAGCTATTGGCATTGTAAATGGCAATGTATTTTACCTCTGTGTTAGGCAGTGTATGTATGTAGTGTGTGATGGAATTATGTGGGTTGGATTGGATTAGTTACTTATGTAAGTGTGTGGCGTGGAATTGTGTGATGTGGGGAGGATTTGTATAGTGGAATTATGTGGCATGGTTTGCTGTGGTAATATGTGGATAGTAATGTGGTTTTGGGTGTACTGGAATTATATGGAGTGGGATTGTGTGTTATGGAGTGTAATTATGTAGAATGGTATTTTGTGTTTTGGAGTGGTATGTAGTGGAGTTTAATTTGTGGTGTGCTTTTGAATTTTGTGGCACGATGTGGAATTTTGTGGTGTGTAGTGAATCTTTGTGGTGTGTTGTGGAATTGCCCTGTTGAGTTGTGTTATGTGGTGTGGATCGGAAATTTGTTGAGTTGAATTGTGTGGCGTGGCACTGTGTGGATAGCTTTGCCTTTTTTTGTTATGAAAAACAACAAATAGCTAGGAGTTAAGCCCCAGATCTGTGTGATTGGGTGGTGTGTAGTGGAATTATGTGGGTTGGATTGGAATTATTAGTTGTGGAACTGGGTGGTATGGAGTGGATGTGTGTAGTGGAATTATGTGACATGGTGTGCAGTTGTATTATGTGGATAGCAATTATGTGTTTTGAGTGTATTAGAATTAAGTGGAGTGGGATTGTGTGTTATGGAGTTTAATTATGTGGAATGGTATTTTGTGTTGTGGAGTGTTATGTAGTGGAGTTTAATGATGTGGTGTGCTGCTGAATTTTGTGGTATGATGTTGAATTATATGTTGGGAATTGGATACGTGGTGTGTAATTGGGTTGTGGAGAGGAATTTATGTGGTTTGGTGTTGAATTATTTGGTGTGGTATGTATTTGTGAGGAGTTGGATAGTGTGGCACGGAACAATGTGGTGTTGAGTGAAATTATTTTGAGTGGAAATATGTTGCATGGTGCGGAGTGGATTTATGTGAAATGTTGTTATATGATATAGCGTGGATGTATGTGGGTGTATTTGTGGTATTGAGTAGCATGTTTTCGCAGAGAAACTCTGCCACATAATATTCATATGCAGTGGCAATGTCACTACTGGATTAGCGGAGGATGGTCGTCCACCATGCAGGCAGACAGATTCAGCAAGTAAGCTTTAAGTTAGGTTTTGCATCCATTATAAAAGTTATGACTAATGTGCTCCAGTACTTTACCTGAGCTGCCATCCCTTGGTAGGTCCAATGAGTCATCAAGAAATATGTTCTCCTCCATCACCCCAGAAGAAATTGCCAAGTTCTGCTGAGATACAGGATCTGGATTTGATGCCAAAATCCTGTGACTCTGCCTAGCATCATGTCCCACACATTTTAAAGCCAATTTCATACATTTGTAGAACATTGTCATGGGGAGTCCTGCACCCAGGTATAGCAAACGGAAATAGTCCACATGTTTTTTTACCAACAGGTTTGTCTTTAATCTGCTAACACACGCAAATATCAGTTGTGCACTGTGTGCAAACATTAGCACCTTAAAGCCAGATCTTTCGTCTTTCCCATTGTTCGTTTGTCCAATTGTCCATATTAATTTTCAGCAAAGGCACTGTTTTCTGGATGAAGTTAAAAACTTAAGCATAGGCTAATGCATTGGTGGCCACAAGGCATTCTACATCTCCTATGAAATGGACAATGAAGTAGAAGGGTGGTATGACATCACATCTAAAGATCCGAGTGTTTGATATGTAGTTGTTCCAGTGTACCCCTACTGTATGAAGCACCTGGTGAAGGCGGCTGCTCACGGGCTGTGTGAATATAATTTCCCTAGAATTAGCCATTGTAAAAATAATACACAATTAAGTAGTGTACTGTCTGTACAGTTCTCATTAAATGTGGCCTGGCAATGTAGTGCAGCCTCCACTTGCTCTTTCCATGGCATTTTGAAGTTTAAACCACAACACAAACAAGTTATTATCAGGGATGCCAAACATGCATGGTCACACAAGCACAATATATTATTCCCCTTCTGCAGGGTTCCAGAAACAGCCGCCCCAGCACCATATTATGAGACAAGCCCCCATTAATATCTATGGATTGTTTAAATAAGAAACGAGAACATTACGTACCTTGCCTTCCATTAGGATCATTATAGCCTTAGGCAGATGTTGCTAAGACCTTTTACTGCTTTTACTCAGTTCTTACAAACTACAGCGGCAGTCAAAGTTTTACTGTTTTTTGCTCCAATATTCACTTTGAGGAGAGACCACAGCCTGTGAGGTGTCAGCTGAAGACCATAGCACTGAGTTTTTTCACCTCAAGACAGCCAAGTCCCAGGAACGCAGATTGCAGAAAGCTGCCAATGTAAGCAAAGTCTGTGGTTTTGCAAGTATTTACAAACTTTTTTGTAGCTACCTGTGTTGGTGTGAAGGTATTTTAGAGAGTTGTTTTAGCATGAACAGTTCACACTGCAAAGCTTGGATATGTTCACCTACGTCTTGAAGTAGAGATAACTGTCACAGAGTTTAATGGGGTCTGTTTGTTGTCTACCAGTCCCTCATGTGTGCAGGTGCGAGGTGAGCACCCAGGAGGGCTGGTGGTTGATTGTCGATTTCAATCTGTGCAGAAAACATTATTTTATTTTCTTGAAGAACTCACCCAGTGTGAAATGTTTGTTTTTGTAACTTTGAAATTGATGCACATGTATCTAGCACGGAAACAGATTTTCATGGCAACTAGCCATTGATTTGAGGCTGGGCGATGAGTGGCCAGGCTCGTTGGTTACCCCGCATACTTGGTCCACCCTGCTGGTTCCTAACAATGGCCTCTGCTTTCCACCCACAAGCAGGCACAGGTCCACCAGGAACCAGCTGCAGCAGAGAGCGCTCCCTGCACCGGAAGGGGAAAAGGCTGTGGGGAGAGAAGCTTGCAGGCGAGGTATTGGGAAGAAAAAATACAAAATAATTTGCTGTTTAGGCCAGGAATTAGTCGGGCTCAAGCCGGTCCAATTTAATCCTTTTTTGTTTTGCTAAACCCAGAAAGGGGGATATGCTAGTGGGAATGATGTGGTGGACAGAGAGGGCTGGAGCACGAGATTCTCAATCAGGTGTCACTCCGGAGCATTTCAAACAAGATGCCTGTTTGCAATGTTGTCTGTTGTTATTTAAATGGCATCTTGCCAACCTAGTGCCTCTTGCTGGTACGTATCTGTAAATGTAAATTGATACTTGTATAGCGCACTACTCACCCGCAAGGGTCATAAGGCGCTTGTACAAATACCGCTGTGGAACCCATCCTGGCTTTCCCTGTGAGGTGTCCACTCCTGGGCACCCCCAAGGTGGAGGCCAAGCATCCTTAGCGTTGTGGGGGCCGTTGTGGAGATTAAGCAAGCTATTGCCCAAAGTTGCAGAGTGGGACTCCATGATTGGAATAGGCACCGAGGCGAAAATTATCCGGTCCGTGGAATTTTGAGCCCAAGACCCACCGAGGCGGGGAATTGAACCCTGGTCCCGGGCTAGACCTCTGCATCAGGGTCTGCCACTCTAACCATTGAGCCACACTTCTCCACACTTCTATCTGTACATTAGTGCTGGGGGAAGTGAGGCGAGGGAGGAGAGTGGAGGTGAGGGGGTGTCTTGGATGTGAATCCTAAAGAGTTAATAAAAACAAGGCGAGCTCCCACTTCTTGTGCTTGGCGCTCAGCTCTGCCACTCTAAAGCTATTTATTTTCAAAGTGAAAGTGCTTGCAAAACGGTGCTCAGCTCTGCCGCTCTGAGGAGCTGTGAGGCGCTGTAAAATTAAAAGCGAAAGCGCTTGCAAACCGGAAACAATTCAACCTCTCGCACTCAAGAAACTGTATTTGTTCATGAATATATACATTTGGATGCAGTTCATAAGTACTTTAAAAATGGGCTATTCATAACGGAAACTGTTCTAACATGAACATTATTTTTTATATTTTTGCTGCACTGTTTCCAGCATTTAAGGACAGGGGTTTCCAATGAGACAAAAAGAGCCAGGGCTACGTATACTAGGTTATTTTTCTTGCTTCTAAACAAGGGGAGGGGGATCCGCTACGTCATACAGTCTACAGGGGAGAAAAGAGCCTGACAAGCGGGTGGAAGGAGGAGGCAGCTGCAGCCTGAGAGCGAGGAAGAGCATCTGTTCAGAATAAAAAAAAGCTGCGAGGGGCAGTCTCCAGGGTGGAACATAACAGCTCAAAGGTGGGACAAATGTATGCTATTGACCCACCAACACAAAGGAATTTGTAAAGGCAGACGAAAGAACCAATGGAAAGTGCCAGTCGTGTTTAAAGCCCATAAACTGAATACCACATGTCTCGAAGACAGCTCATGCGCTGCCTAGGCAAGACCTAAAAAAACCTTTCACACAGTAATGATTACTCAGTTTTACAAGAACCACAAACAAATTGGAAGTCCTTAATTGTAAGTTTAGTTGAGTACTTTTAGTGTGTCATAAAACTTCCAATAGGTTACTGCTAAGATGAAGATCAAATAAGCCACAACATACAATATTATACAATATACATAGAAATTTGTGGATATTAAGAAAGAAGCTGCTACGACTACCTACAACAAAGTGTTAGGTACATTCCTAATGTGAATTCTAATCCGTGTGTTTCAAAAGAATTTGTAAGATGTACACTTAGAAGAAGGTGTACAATTTTCCACAATATTACTTAAAATAAAATATTATAATATGCGTAGTAGAGTGTAGACAATTTCCCTGAAAAGTATAGACTAGGCATTAGGCTTGTTAATGGTTTTGTGGTGTGTAGAACCCATAATGTGACATAAAAGCAGATACATTTTACCTGCTTTTTAGGGCTCGGGCCTACGTCACACTGCGTAGCAGTGTAGGCGGTGCCTAAGAGTCCTTTTCTGAGGGTCTCTGAAAACCTACCTAACAAATTCCTGGCTGCTCGTGATTTTTCGTCCTTTTTTTTGCCAGCTGCATGGCAATTGGGCTTCGCATGCGTGTGTTTTTAGAAGAGAGCACGCAATAGGCCATAGGCGGTAGAGTAGCTCTGCCTATGGCATATTGCGTGCAGTCACGCGCACCAGAAGGCCATATTTCGTCAATTATCGTGGCTGTCAGGGCCCGCAGTAATTGAAGACAGATGCTGGGCGCGCGTGCACCAATCTCGAGTTTCTTTTTGTCAGCTGTGTGTGTGCGCATGCCGCCTCCCGGCCAAACCTTGACTTCAGTCTTGAGATGATAGAACATAAGCATGAAAGGGTGAATATAACGGTCAAAAAGTAAACATGTCATAGCAGCAAATACGTTATCGCATCGTGTTGTGAGCTGAAGAGTTCTTTACCAAAGTGGTGCTCCGGCGTGAAAACAAGTAAAACCCGGTGAAAGGTTCACAAGGGGACAAAATGGTAACAAGATTTGAATCAGTGTACGAGCTTTAAGCAGTGACAGGGTGGTTCAAAACGGGGCTGTTGATATCAATACGCGAGCATGCACATACGTTTTCACGAACAAACTTACATGCGGAAACTCCACTCAGTTCTTTTCGGTTTGGTGAATTACTGTAATGATAAACTGAGCAAGTTGCACAACAGTTAGAAAAGTGTAACAGGATTGCAATTAAAGAAGCTGTGAAATGAGATTACAAAAGTACGCTTACCCGACTGGTGAAGTTACAAGCCTATACGATTATTCTTGTGAGACGCGGATGCGAAGGTGCTTCAATGTTAGTAAATGGTAGATACGTGTATCCAGAAGTATACGCAGAAATCAACAAAAGACTGTGAACGGTGCAAGTACCGGCTGTGTAAAACTTGAGTATGAAAAAGGATGCGCAATTGATTCCAAAAGTCGTGCTGCTAAAAGATTGTCGCATCATGAAACAAAAATTAAACATAATGTGTGTCAGCAGGTGAACTTCAGAAATGTTAATGTGGATAGTAGGCGCGTACGTCCGAGAGTGTGAGCGTGTCTGAACTACAACAGTGATGAACATCAACAAAAGACTGGTAGTCTTGAAATAGAACGGACACTTAGAAAAGATACTTGAATCGTTCTTAAATTCGTACTTATGGAGAAGTCACATCGTGCGGAAAACATATGTACAAAAGACTGGTAATCTTAAAAGAGTGCGGACAATTTAAAAAGATACTTAAATTGGTCTGAGATTCATACTTTTGAAGAGCAGTCACAGCCTGTAAACCACATGTTGCAAAACATATATGAACAAATAATATAAGCAGATAAACTTTGAAAAGTGTAAATATTACTAATATCACATGTGCAACCCTTACGATGAAAAAAAAAATGCAAAGAAATGTACTGACATTACTGTGAACAAGAGCCCATTCTAAAGAGATGTAACAAGGACAATCGGAAAAATAATTATAACAAGTGTAGAGCGAATGTAATTCTGGAAAATAAATGCACGCAATTAATATATATATGCTCTGCGAGCTAACTTCCGCTGGTACCCAATTGCCTGTGATCTTCTCCCTCGGTTTCAAAATACTGTTAAGAGAGAACCACTAAGATCAAAACATTCATTTAGCCCCTTGTTTAAACGTGTTATTTATATTATCGTAATTTCTTTAGGGGTGGGAAGCCTCGCTCTGGCTCAGCTCGAGGTCCTGTTGGAACCTCAAGTCCATGACGAGTCAAGCTTTCAGGTGCCTTGTGCTTCCCTCCTTCCTGGGTGTTGCATTGAGGCCAGGGCTACGGACTCGTGTTGAGTCTCGGCGTCTGCTCAACATCCTGTGATTCTGGGCAAATCAATTACACCCCCTCCCATCCCCACATGAATGGCGGCCCTGTGTAATACAAGTGTTGGTAATGAAAAGCCTCCAATACCTGTGGGTCGAGTTCTCACTAATTAAAAACTGCAGAAAAATGCACACCGGAAAAAACAAAGCCTTAGCCTAAGGGTAGCCAAATATATTGCAATTTGTTGGCTATTTGGTATTAAGTGAAGCGAGCACACGTGGATAAATCACGACTTCCCCTCGTAAATTGTCTGATTTTAGGTAAATATTTTATTTCACCAAAACTCATTTCCTTCATTATCTGATATGAAAGTACTCTCAAATATATGCGTTCATAATGCATTTGTACAAAAACCTATTGTGTTTGATGTAATACGCTGCAATGCTGCTCTGTGATACTCTGGGCAACGTTCATGTTTATACGACAACTATCATGTTTCTGAATTCACAAATGGTTCATGTTTAAAAACAGTCCGATAAATAAGTACTTCCCAGTGCATTGGTATAATGTGACATATTAATGTCACAGCTTCTACATGTCAAAGAAATGCACTTCTTAGTGCAGAGTGAGAGTGAGTGCAGAGTGTGAGTGAGTGCAGTGTGAGTGAGTGCAGAGTGAGTGCAGAATGAGTGCAGAGTGTAAGTGCAGAGTGAGTGCAGAATGAGTGCAGAGTGTGAGTGCAGAGTGAGTGCAGAATGGGTGGAGAGTGTGAGTGAGTGCAGAGTGTGAGTGAGTGCAGAGTGAGAGTGAGTGCAGAGTGTAGAGTGAGTGCAGAATGAGTGCAGAGTGAGAGTGAGTGAGAGTGAGTGCTGGAGAGTGTGAGTGAGTGTAGAGTGTGTGCAGAGTGAGTGCAGAGTGAGTGCAGAGTGAGCGCAGAGTGAGAGTGAGTGTGACTGCAGAGTGACTGCAGAGTGACTGCAGAGTGAGTGTGACTGCAGCGTGACTGCAGAGTGATAGTGACTGCGGAGTGACAGTGACTGCAGTGTGTGAGTGTGCAGGGTGAACAGTGTGTGAGTGTGCAGGGTGAACAGTGTGTGAGTGTGCAGGGCGAACAGTGTGTGAGTGTGCAGGGTGAACAGTGTGAGTGTGCAAGGTGAGCAGTGTGTGAGTGTGTAGGGCCAGTGTGTGAGTGTGCAGGATACGAACACTTGAACTAAGTCCACCACACACACATACATAAGACCACACACATAAGACCCACACACACACACCACACACACACACCACACACACACACCACACACACCCACACACCAGTCTCTCACCACCACACACTCACCTCCACACACTCAGTGCAAACTTACACACACTAACCACCACACACACAACCACACACCACCAGCCGTCAGTGCACGCTTTCACCAGGCACAAACACCACCAGGCATCAGTGCACGCTTTCACCGCACCGAGCACACGCAGCACCAGCCGTCAGTGCACGCTTTTACCAGGCGCACTCACCACCAGCCGTAAGTGCACGCTTTTACCAGGCACACTCACCACCAGCCGTCAGTGCACACTTCCACCAGGCACACACACCTCCAGTCGGCAGTGCATGCTTCCACCAAGCACACACACCACCAGCCATCAGTGAACAATTTCTACAGGCACACACACCAACAGCCATCAGGGCACACATCAATTGTTAACGCATCCACAATAAACTATTGTACCAATCGCAGTATGGTGCACTTTACTTTTAAACATATTCATCTAAAGCGCAGCATGCCACCATTGATACTATTCCAATACAACCAACA
The DNA here is from genome assembly GCF_964261635.1 of Lissotriton helveticus. NCBI lineage: Eukaryota > Metazoa > Chordata > Amphibia > Caudata > Salamandridae > Lissotriton > Lissotriton helveticus. Next base: position 162,757 of record NW_027611789.1, read on the forward strand.
TATTTCTACTACACACCACATGCATACACTCCATAAGACATGGATAAAACACATTGCCATTTAAAATGCCATTACCTCTAACTCAAATAAATCCAAGACCTATTGCATTTCTAATGCTTGTTTAGTTTGCCTCCAACAGGTGCAAATAAATTCTCCCTTTTGTTTCTTGCAGTAAAAAAATTGCAATTTCATTTTTGGGGAAGTATAGTCCTTTTAGCAGATATATCTTCCTTGCTTCTTGACAGGACGCTCAGTCCTACTTTCTAAACTATTCTTCCCATGTGGGGGGTCATAAGAGCAGCATGTTCGGATGCTTTACTTTTCGGGCCGGTGGAGGCCCGCTTGCACTTTCCTGTTTGCTGGGGTGGGACACGGTTCCCCAGCACTCTCGCCGGTGGCACGGGAGGTGGGACCAGTCCTCTTGACACCTGAAACCCAGTTGGGCACTCCCGCAGCACGTGACGCTCTACTTTTCGGGCCTGTAGAGGCCCGCTTGCAATGTCCTGGTTGCTGGAGTGGGACTCGGTCCCCCAGCACTCTCGGCGGTGGCGCGAGAGGCGGGTCCTGTCCTCCCAGCAGAAATCCAGCTGGGCACGCCTGCAGCGCGTGACACGCATGGGCGTGCCCGGCCAAGGCCGGCCCAACTGTGCTTGTCCGCGGCCGAACGAGGCTGGGCTGGGCCACCCCCCTTAGCTTTCCTGCTCCCTGTCTACAGAACACTGTAAGTCTGCCCTTATTACAAGCACCTGGTATAACTTTCTTTCCCCTTTGGGACTGTGACTTCTAAAATGTCCAAACAGAAGTTAATGGGAGACCAGGAGGGTACACCTATGAGTCATCAGAAATCCACCCTAGATTGCTTCTTGATACGGGCAGCTAGAGTAATAGACAAGGAAATCTCTGTGGTAGAACAACGCCTATCCTTGCAGGGAGGAGCACCTATAGTTTTGAATTTGGACTCAATTCCCTGTAGGGTGTCTGGGGACATTCCACATGATCTTCTTAGTGCAGAAACGGTAATGGAATATCCATCCCCCGCGCAGTCCCCACCCCACCACTCAGCGTCCTCATCAACTGGTCCACCGCTTAAACGGAAGAAAAAGACGAAACACTTGGTGTCATCCACAGGGGCAAGTACTAGATAAAAAAAGCTTTGGACATAAGGGAGGATTATCTGCAGCATACCAGCGCCTACCACTGCATCTAAGACCATGACTATGTCACCTGACCATACAGTGTTATCTAAGCGAGACTTAGAGAATTTAATAAGTCGGTTTGATAGTGTGTTATCAAAAAATCTCTCACCAATACTAGACAGGCTTGATAAGCTTGAGGTTACTGGGGGAACCATCCAAAAGTCTATTATTAGTTTGAGGGCACGGGAAGGCAAGCAAACGTCAACAGCGTCTGAAAGTCCCAACACCGGGAGGGGGTGTGCAAGAGCTTGATAGGCCTAATACATGGGCAGGGGGGAAATGCTATCCCGCAATTCTGATTTTACAAATTCGAGCTTCTATGACATCTAATTTGTCAGAGGAGTGAGCTGGATTGGCCCCTTATGCAAATCTATTTGTGGAGACTGCATAGTGATCAACTGTAGATCCTCAGTTCTAGCAGAAAAACTGATTCAAAGTGGGAGGAGAGGTGCATGGCCAACCATCATGGCTGCGGAGACGTGATCTTGCTCGGCTCCGCACCAGAGCCCTGTAAAAATGCCTTTTCCAGTGCCCGATGGAGGAGAGACCGGCAGGACTGGACTTCTAAACAGTGAAGATCTCCCTGCGATAAAGATTGCGGGAGGAGAGAAGCCCAAAACAGCCCTGAGGAATTTGGCAGAGCTTGCGGCCGGGCTCCACCGTAACTGAGACCTCCCCAGGCCTTCGAGCACCCCCTCACCTGACAGCCGCAGGGGGCACGGGAATCAAACCAGCACGCCTAAGTCCTTTGGAGACGCGGAACGGACCTGGCAAAATCGGGACAGGAGCACTGGCCCGGGCATGCTAGGCAGCTGCACGGCTGCATCAACAAAATGGCGCCTCATGGGGTGAGGGAGGCAGGTCATGAGATGGCCCCCCCAGAGATGCGGAACACACTGGGCATTCAACAAGGGCAGCTAATCGGGTATTGCACCCCCAAGGATGCCTGAGAAGTGGAGCAGCCGTTCCCGACACAAATGAGGAGGTGAGAGGTGCCTGCCCCAACCACTCCAGCAGCGCGCTTGGACACCGCCGCGAAACACAAGAAGACCCCCATTTCAAAGCAAGCAGACTGTGGCAGGTCCCCCTATGAAATACCAATAAGCCCTGTGGTGCGGTGGGGGAGAAGGGAATCTCTGAAGGAGATGCCTCACCTGTTGCCTGACCTTAAGATGGCACCTGTAATCCCCATAACAAGCATATGATGACCGCCTGAAGTCACACACTGTACCCAGCTGAGGGAATTAACTACCGAGGTGCACCAGGAACCTGAGAGATCCAGTTAGAGGCAAAGGGGGTGACTTGACCTTGGGGCTCTGTTAACCTCTCCCAATGATACAGCACTCCCGACTCAAATCAAAGGGCCTGTGAGCAGAGAAGGAAGGAGTGCGATACCGAGTTGCCCATATGCCATCCAAAAAAGGGCATCCCAACAAGGTCTCTGGTTATTTTGGGACCCCTAAAGCAGGAGAGGCTCAGGTGACTCAGAGCAATCAGGAAACGGGAGAGATGACGCTCACCCGCGAAGACCTCCTGGCAACGCTAAAAGAGTTCAAAAGGGAACTTAAAGAGGACATAAAGGCTATCATAAGCACCTCCTTCGATGGCTTCAAATCAGAAATGGGAACAGAAACATATTGAGCTTCGGGCCGACGTGAACTCCATTGGGGCAAGCACCCTCGATCTCAGGGCAAAAGGCCAGGACTTGGAAGATCGCCTCCAGCCGCTTGAAGAAGGATCAGAGTTACTCACAGCCCAGCTGAATTCTATGCTTCTCAAATATGAGGACATGGAAAATCACTCCCGAAGGGATAATCTAAGGGTCCGTGGCCTAGAGGAGGGACGTGAAGGAACGGATCTAAAAATTTACATGGTGGGCTTGTTCACCAGCATCCTGGGCGAGGGGGCACATGAAATTCTTCTGGAACGCGTCCACAGGGTGGGTCCTGCTTTACTAGGAAAAAATCACAGACCGAGAGACATCTTAGCCAAATTCGCCTCCTTCAAGACTAAAGAAATGGTGCTCCGGAAAGCTTGAGAAAGTAACAAGGTAGACTATCAAGGAGCGTCCTGTGCTCTTTTCCAAGATGTCTTCCAGGCCACACTGATGAGGCGCCAACAATTCCATCTAATCACAGCTGCTTTGAGGGAGCGCCACATCAAATACAGGTGGACATACCCATTTGGCATTGCCTTCTCAAATAAAATAAACCGAGGTTGAGGGAGCAGCAGCCATACTCGGGCTGGGACAAACATCACCACAAATGGATACAGCACCAAATGACGCCGCCAATCGAAATCTCCCTTCTGGTTCAGGCAATGGACATTAAGGCTCCTCCCTCAAGACTCTCGACGGCCCCCAAGATGGAGATCAACGCTGTTTGGGGGAACGTCTCCCCCCTCGACGATTTCATGTGTAAATGGGGGGATGCTCACCAGTTCGCACTAGAGGACAAAAGCGGCCCAGATGTCTCGAACCATTTTCAAAACCTATCGGGGTTAAGACTTCACATTGATCTCTTGCAGGGCTCTGGTTGCGAGAGTGGTCCTGCCCCAGCAGCCTACTGAAGTCACAGTCCTTTAGGACTATGCAGAACATTGCACAGTTCATGTTTTTTGTTCTTCTTTGTAAGTTCCCACATGTTTTTCCCAGGGATCGCGGTCTGAAGATAATGGGGAGGGGTAGAGGGGGTGTTGGCGGGCAGTCCAGCTACTGAATGAATCAGGACAAAGGGAGGGATGGGGGATAACCTACTTACATGGAATGTTAGGGGCCTCAACTCCCCCAACAAACAACAACACTTCTGGAAATTTCTGGGGGACCAGGACCCGCAGGTGGTGGCGGTGCAGGAGACTCACCTTAAAAATGGAGAAGAGCAAGGCTGAAACACAGTCACTATGCCCTGAGATATCAGGCTTATAGTCCTAAAACACAGAATGGTACTGCCCACTTGTTCCACTCCTCCGCCCACTTTATCCACAAGTCTAAGGAGAGCAACAGGGAGGGAAGATTTATCATGGTTAAGGGGTTACTACTAGGCAGGGCCTGCACAATAGCTGCAGTATATGCACCTAATGTAGGACAGACAGATTTTGTTTCCTCCTTTCTGGACTCTTTCACGGGATTTGCAACAGGGGACACCGTCATAATGGGGGACTTCAGCCTCACCTGGAACCCGCAAATAGGCACACTCACAAAGAGTAGGGGGGTTCAATAGAGCACTGAAACTGTTCATGCAACAATTGCTGCCCTTTTCCTCCCTATGGCCATCTCGGACCACGGCCCATGACCTGCATACTAAACTGGCCGGCTGCACGGTCTAAACTGACCCGATGGTACTTTCCGGAGGTGTTATGCCGGGATAGGTTACATAGGGATAAGCTCCGCAAAGCGATCAGGGATTTTTTCTCATTAAATGACCCTGCAGACACATCTCCAGCAAACCATTGGGATGCATTTAAGGCTCACATAAGGGGCCACTGCATCTCTCTAGCTACCTCCCTCAGACAGCTCCAAACTAAAGAGTGATTATACTTGGAACAGGAGTTACTGAAAGCGAATAGCACACATAGGGACACACCTTCAGCCCCAAACCTTCAAACTGTCACGGTGCTTATGGGGAAATTGAACGCCATATACACCATCAGGGCAGAAAAGACGATTCTGAGACTCCAAGCTCGTGGATATGAGGGGAAGGACAAGGTAGGTTCACTGTTGGCCAGGCAACTACAGGTCAAACAGGAGAAAGCCTATGTAAAACAGATTATTGGCAAAAATGGGGTTGCATACACTAGCGAAGAGGGGAAGGCAATAGCTTTCCACAACTTCTACAGCGCACTCTATCAGGCTGACCCTCTCCGGGCGACAGACCAAACACAATACTTAAACATCCTATATCTTACCTAGGTCCCAGCATCTACCAACGAGGACTTAAGCTAAGGCATTTTCCCAGAAAAAGTGCTGCAGCCATCAATTCTCTCAAACAACACAAATCACCAGGCCCCAATGGGTTCACGGCACAGTTTTATAACACCTTTGCAGCGAAACTCACTCCTCAATTCACTATTCTATTTAACCCCATTGCTAATAACCAAGCAGTGTCCCCAACTATGGGATAAGCTCTAATCTCAAATTTTCCGAAAGCGGGCAAAGATCCACAAAAATGCGCTTCTTATAGGCCCATCGCTCTTCTAAACCTGGATGCAAAACTCTATTTCAAAATTCTGGCCACTAGACTTGAGAAAATCTTCCCTACTCTTATACACCCCGATCAATCAGGGTTCCTTAAAGGGCCCCAGACTCATGACAATCTCAGGAGGGTATTCCACCTTATAGATAATGTCCAGAAGAAATTAATACCGGCAGCCCTGTTATCACTTGACGCCGAGAAGGCCTTTGACCAAGTTGATTGGGCTTTCCTTCAGCTTCCTTTGCATCCGTTTGGGGTCAGTGAGGGCTTCGTGGGAATGGTACAAGCTAAGTTTAGCGCCCCTAGAGCTAGGGTCAAGGTTATCGGGGTGGCCTCTGACTTTTTTAACCTGACTAGGGGGACCAGGCAGAGCTGTACCCTAGCCCCGATGCTCTTTGCCCTCAACATCAAACCTTTCGCGGCAAGGTTGAGAGCAAACCCAAAGATCAGCTGGATTGTATTTGGAACCAACGATCACAAAATATCCCTATTTGTCCTCTTACCGATAACCAATCCAGTTACCTCCCTATCCGAAATTAGAGCAGTTCGAAAAGGTGTCTGGCTTCAAGGTCAATCTCTCACAATCTTTCATACTAATCCTAACTCTGCCTCCTGAGACCCAGAGAGTGATAGAGGAGATGTCTTCATTCAGATGGGCTTGTAAAGCCATTACGTACTTAGGAGTGCAAATCACCCCTAAACTGAACGATTTATACAGAGCCAACTCCCCCCCCCACTGCTTAGACAACTTGCCACTGATTTTAAGAAATGGAGTGCTGCCTATATCTCCTGGATCGGTAGGACTAACACCATAAAGATAAACGTGCTACCCGCCTCCTTTACCTCTTAAAGGGGCTCCCTATCCTGCCTTTAAAGGGACTCTTTACTGAATTGAAAACCATGATTATCAAGTTCATCTGACAGGGACAATTGGAGCGGCTCTCTCACTACCTCCTGACGAGGCCACGAGCCAAGGGAGGCCTCGCTCTACCTGACTTTCTAACATACTATAGGGCGGCTCAGCTGCAGGTCCTAAGTGAATGGTGACTCAGGAAGTCAGAAAAATTGTGGCTCCATATCGACCGACAGGTGACGGGTAGAACCATAAGACAGAAGGCGCCTACCTGAGCATCCCTACAGCAACAACCTTTCAGGTATGGGATACGGTGACCAAGACCATGCCTCTGACTACATTCCCGTACCCTTATACTCCGATCCATTTTAGCGCTGCTTTTCCCCCTGCACTTCATAAAGGGCCCTTTGTTCTTTGGAGGGAGGGAGAGAGGCTGCATCATGATTTCAGACCTTTTCCATGGAGATAAAATACGCCCCTTCACTGACTGCATGACCCATTTCCAACTCCCACAAATGGAAGCCTATCACTGCACACAGTTGGTGCATTGGGCCCAGCAACCATTTATCCGCCAGGCAGCCACTAGGGAACTGCTCCCTCTGGAAAAATGTGTTTGTACCGGCACCACAGGGAAGGGATACATTTCTTTTCTATATACTAAGCATGGGCGTAAAATCCATTCCGCTCGCGGAATTTGCGGATTTTCGGCAAATTCGCAATCCGCGAATTCTCGAGAATTTGCCGAAAATTCGCAAATTCGCACGCAGCGGATTTTTTTGCTTGGTCGCGCTTGACAAATACAATATTGCGGCGCGTGGCGTTCACTTACCGTCATTCAGCGTTTGAAGAGTTGTTTTTCTCCATGTTTGCGTGTGCTGCGCCATTTTGGATCTTGCTGCGTGATCCCGTGGGAGTTTGTCGACCGCGATTACGTCATCGCGGCCCGCCACCTCGCACAGCGAGAGTTTGTCAATGCGAGTACGTCATAAAGGCCCGTGATCATGCATCGCGGGAGTAAACAATTGCGAACACAAAGATACGGCGGGCAGCAACAATCTCGCGCTCGCGAAATTGCAAAATTTGCAATTCTGCACAAGAAATCCACCAGGAGGCAGCATACACCTTCTGAAAATGATGATTTTTATCAGAATAACTCCTCAGGTTGACATTTGCCTGCACTTTTTTTTTGCAAGGAGTCCATTTTGGGGGGGTGGGAGGAAGGAAGTGCCCCGCAGTCTCCAACTTCCTGTTCCTGTCCAGCAGGCTCCTCCCAGTGCTTTGTTCATGTCCTGGACACTTTGATTTGGATCTTGACCTGGAGGGATTACTTTTTGTGGATGCTGCTGGATATTTGGATTTGAGGCCTTTTTGACTTTTTTTGGATCACTTTTGGATTAGAAATTTCACAAGTAAGTTTGTTTGGGGCATTAAAGTTGCTGCAACTACAATTTTGGAACTTTTTCAGAACCTTAAATAAAATATATTGTGGGTAGCCACAGTATCCAGTAGGACCGGGGTTAGTTATGGGTGCAAGATACATCTGTTTTGTTGAATTTCAACATCATTTCGGGCATGGATGGCATTGGATTGTGGTGATTTTTGTGTGTTTTTCGATGTTTTGGCTGTTGTTGGGCCTTTTGCCCAGGGGTACTCAGTGGTGCATGGACTGAGTCTTTCTGTGGGGTCTCTTTAATGTAAACATCATGGAGGGCATGGATGGCATTGGATTGTGGTGATTTTTGTGTGTTTTTCGATTTTTTGGCTGTTTTTGGGGCCTTTTGCCCAGGGGTACAAAGTGGTGCATGGACTGAGTCTTTCTGTGGGGTCTCTTTAATGTAAACATCATGGAGGGCATGGATGGCATTGGATTGTGGTGATTTTTGTGTGTTTTTCGATTTTTTGGCTTTTGTTGGGGCCTTTTGCCCAGGGGTACTCAGTGGTGCATGGACCGAGTCTTTCTGTGGGGTCTCTTGAATGTAAACATCATGGAGGGCATGGATGGCATTGGATTGTGGTGATTTTTGTGTGTTTTTCGACTTTTTGTGGTGGAGTGGGGGCCTGTCCATGTGGGTGGGGGTCATTTTGAGGCCTGGTCCAGGCATGGCCTGGCCATGTGGGTGGGGGTCTAGGGGCCATTTTGAAGCCAGGAAGTCTGCTTTGTTGTGCCATAGGCCTGCACCCAGTCTGCCATGCTTTCATCCATTATGCCCAGGGGTACTAGGTGGTGCATGGACCGAGTCTTTCTGTGGGGTGTCTTGAATTTCAACATGATTGAGGGCATGGATGGCATTGGACTGTGGTGATTTTTGTGTGTTTTTCGATTCTTTGGCTGTTGTTGGGGCCTTTTGCCCAGGGGTACTCAGTGGTGCATGGACTGAGTCTTTCTGTGGGGTCTCTTGAATGTAAACATCATGGAGGGCATGGATTGCATTGAATTGTGGTGATTTTTGTGTGTTTTTGATTTTTTGGCTGTTGTTGGGGCCTTTTTTCCCAGGGGTACTCAGTGGTGCATGGACCGAGTCTTTCTGTGGGGTCTCTTGAATGTAAACATCATGGAGGGCATGGATGGCATTGGATTGTGGTGATTTATGTGTGTTTTTTGACTTTTTGGGGTGGGGTGGGGGCCTGTCCATGTGGGTGGGGGCTATTTTGAGGCCTGGTCCAGGCAGGGCCTGGCCATGTGGGTGGGGTCTAGGGGCCATTTTGAAGCCAGGCAGTGTGCTTTGTTGTGCCATAGGCCTGCACCCAGTCTGCCATGCTTTCATCCATTATGCCCAGGGGTACTCAGTGATGCATGGACCGAGACTTTCTGTGGGGTCTCTTGAATGTAAACATCATGGAGGGCATGGATGGCATTGGATTGTGGTGATTTTTGTGTGTTTTTTGGTTTTTTTGGCTGTTGTTGGGGCCTTTTGCCCAGGGGTACTCAGTGGTGCATGGACTGAGTCTTTCTGTGGGGTCTCTTTAATGTAAACATCATGGAGGGCATGGATGGCATTGGATTGTGGTGATTTTTGTGTGTTTTTCGACTTTTTGGGGTGGAGTGGGGGCCTGTCCATGTGGGTGGGGGCCATTTTGAGGCCTGGTCCAGGCAGGGCCTGGCCATGTGGGTGGGGGTCTAGGGCCCATTTTGAAGCCAGGCAGTGTGCTTTGTTGTGCCATAGGCCTGCACCCAGTCTGCTATGCTTTCATTCATTATGCCCAGGGGTACTCTGTCAGTGGTGCATTTTATTGGTCTTTCCATTTTGGGGGGTGGGTATAATAAAAATGCTTACTTGCAAACTGTTAATTGAAGCGCTACATATGCAACATTTATTTAACTGATGTTCCTCTGGCTTCGTTTGCTTTTAGGTGCAGAAAGACGAATCATCAGCCTCATCGTTCCTCATCAGTGCCAGGAAGAAGTCCTGCTGCGGTGTGTGCAGCACAACGTCACGTGTGGCCACAGACAACTCTGCAACTTGTGCAACTGCGGCCTGCTGTTCTGACATCTGAAGATGGCCCCAAAAAAAGTTGCCCGTAGCTTCTCTAGCAAGAAAGTTGCCAGTAAGGAGCAGAAGCAGCAAGTGGCGCCACTTACCAAGGGAAAAAAAAAAAAGTACGCCTGCAGCAGCAGCGGGGTCTGCTGGGGACCAAGCTGGGAGCAGCACCTCCGCTCCATTGGGCTCAGTGCCACCACCACCACGCCAACTTAGGTCCAAGCCCTTGAGTGCTGCAGAGGCAGCCAGTATAGTTGTTCAATCACCATCGACCAGTGATGTTGGCTCATCGCAAGAAAGTAGCAGCATCCCTCAATCAACACAGGTTGTTGTAACTCATCTGACGAGTGTTCAACAACCACAGCTGCAACAACAACCACATGTGCAAGTACAAGCCCAAGTACATGTGGAAGGAGAGGCGGCGCAAGGAGAGGCGCAAGCAGAGGTGCATGGAGCGGCACAAGTGCCCACAATAGTTGTTTCTCCCGAAGTAGGGGCACATCAGGAAATCGACATTCGAGCCGAGGTATCATCTGAGGAAGTCACTCCTCCTGATGATTCATTGTCTTCCAGATCCCCAGCAAGGAAAAGATCAAGGATGGTGTCTACATCTTCTTCAAGCCCCCTTCCTTCTGATGATATGGATGAAAATTGGGAACCACCAGTGCTGTCTGAGAGTGAGGCACACCATGATCTGACAAAGGTAGCTAAGCGTAAAAGGAAGGTCCCCGAAAGTCTCATAGTTATGGAGTGTGATGATGACGCTGAACAAGAAGTGTTTCTCTGAGTGCAGAGATAGGCAAGTGAAAACGCATAATTACTGCAGCCCTGTACTGTCGCATTCTTTCATTCACGGTTGTCGAAAGTACTACTTACTTTTCAGTAACCATGCATGCAGTAGTGCATGCACTTCCTTTATGTCACTTAAAAGATTTATGGATAGCTTTGTACCCAAAGATTTGTTTATCTTCAATTATTGTTTGTCCATGCTGTGCTTTTTTTTTTCTTCTCTCAACAAAACTTTCCCAAAAACCCCCATTCCCATCCATTTTCCAAACCCTAACCCTCTTCCCCCGGGCTGTGTGGTTTTGATTGATATGTGACTAAATGACAGCAATAATTCCACACACTTGCTTGGGACGATAAGGTCATAGCAACAGGCTGGTGAAGAAATCCGAGGATATATTCTTACTCAGCTTGACACAGACCCATGACTATTGGCAAATGAAAGCAGATTTTCATGTGCGCCATCAACTTGATTGATCATCAAGAACATCCTCCTCCTAGACGTGGCAAATGATTACGCTGCTGTGTCCTTCACCTTCAGTACTATTTCTTGTAGTAGTAGCCAATGTCAAAGAAATTCAACGCAAGTAGTAGTTATACTTTCAATACTTTACCATTTGTTAGGCTACATTGTGGCACTGTTCTAGTGTACTATCACCTGCTATATTCTCTATCGTACCGTTCTAATGCTACGGTAAGGACAAACAAGGTTTCATTTTCTTTTTTTTCATATGCTGCAACTGCCACTGTGTAACACCACTAGTACCACCGCAATGATGACATTTCATCCGCCCAGGATTGCCAACCTTAATCGCCATTTCCCGTGCAGCCAGCCCTGTGCCTAGCCCTATTTCCAAACACAAATTACAGGTAAGATAAGCGTTTGGGGGAGGTAGTATAATGGAGTATTAGGAGAGACGAGAGACTGACGGTAGTACTAGTAAAGTCCTAGGACTATTGAATTCACTTACTCTGTGAGAGGCACTTAGTTTTGAAAACATTTGGGCAATTACTTACACAACTTGAATCAAGATGCCACTTAAGTTTCAGGAAAACAAACTTACTGTTAAACCCCCACCCACCAGCCTCAAAAGCAGTAAAAAACACGTATGCTAAGATAAAGTTTAAAGTATATTTATATCCCTAACATAAATAATCTCCCGCAAGACCCAACCCACCCCCCCTCCCAAACCCCAACGAATGTCCATGAAAAGTCCAAAAAACCCAACTCCCAATTCCCACCCCCCAGAAGTCTTTAAAAAAGGGGCAAGGGACAGTCTCCTCCTACTTCTGGCTGCTGTACACTTTTCGGGCCAGGCCGGCATGCTCCTTGCGGAGGGTCTCGAGCAGGGTTTTGGTGTTCAACAGCTCCTGCTCGAGGTAGGACACCCTGAGTGAAAGGCGGTGCAACCTTTTTTTGGTACTGCTGTGGGGGGCAGCTGATTTTTTTGCTGCTCGGCGGTGGCCGGTGGCTGCGGTACCCCCGGCTCCGTACCGCTGGAGACCTGCTGCGCTGACTGGATTACCCAGGGAGCGCGGAGGAGGATGCAGCTGTCCCGGTCGATGTTGTGGTCGACTGCGTGTCCCCCGCCTCCAGCCTCCTTTGCCGGGCCCTTTTAGCCAGCTCCTTCCGTGTTGGTTTGGAAGGAGCATCTATATGAAGAAAGAAAGACAAAGGGGCCGATTATGATGGCGGACGGACCTGAGTCCGTCCGCCACGATAGTGTAGGAGGGACCGTTCGCAGGGGCTGCGGCGGTCCCTCCGTGCAGATTAGGATGTGACCGCCAGGGTGGCGGTCACATCCTCAATCTTTAACATTGCGGCGGGTGCAGCTTCAAGCTGCACCTGTCGCAATGTTAAAAATGCATACATTGCATTTGTATGCAGCAAGCGGCAGGCACCGCGCGGTGCCTGCCGATTACTGCATACAAATGCAGGGGGGTACCATAGGTACCCCCCATGTGCACCCCCCACACCCCCTTCACCCAGGGGGCCCGCAATGGGCCCCCGCAGTGAAGCTCCGTATGCTTTTCCACGGCGGAAAACCCGCCGTGGAAAAGCATTTCTTTTCGGGCATCCTAATTTGGCTGATGGTGTCTACGAGACACCGTCACCATATTAGTGCTTTTCCGCCGCGGTTGTAAGCCAACCGCGGCGGAAAAGCTGCGGACGAAAACCAGGACCCACCAGCCATCCTAATGTGGTGGTGGGTCTTTGGTGGGTGCGCATAGGATTTTCCGCATCCTCCGGGCCGGCGGGTCTTCCGACGGCCCGGAGGATGCGGAAAATCCTCCATCATAATCGGCCCCATAGTCTGTAACCAATGCTCTTTAAGATTAACACAAAATGATTCAGCAGAAAGTTGTGTCACAATAGAACTAGCAACTTGCAAGCGCAGTACATAACTATTGTGGCCAGTATCTATCTAACCTCCCACTTCTTCATCCTTGCTCTAACATTAGTGGGAGTTTAAGGAATCAATTCTACGAGCACTATGGACTCACTCCATTAGAGTCGACTGTGACAGTACACCAGTCTTATTCTTCTTCTTCTCTCTTGTTTAGCAAAATTGGTACGTTAACTTCTGCAAGCCGGCATAATGCCAGGGCAGTCAACTTGCACTCGAGAAAAACAGACGCCCGCCATGATGAGTGAGACAGACTTGCGTTACTGTACCGGTCCAGTAAATGCAGGTGGTGATGCTCTTACTTTTCTATTACGGGTGGCACTGAGAATACTCTGTTACAAGGGCTACTGCTTAATTAATTTAACTTTCACCCTACAGTGCCAATGAATACTAGAAAAGGAAAATGAAGAAGATAAATAATCTGATTATCTATCACTGCACATGGTATGTATTTGCTTACATATGGGATGACTTTAGGTGCTTTGCTTTTTATTGCGTGAACAGTGCTACATCCACACATGAATGACCGAGTTCTACTAAACTTATTAACAGAGGTAGTGATTGGCCATCGTAATAGCCGGATATATATGCTGTGCTTGCAATACAAACTACTGCTACTATTAATGGTAGTATTCGGACAAAATTAAAACTTCTTTTCCTTGCCTTTCCTACACTGGAACGGACGTGCGGGTGTGGTGTTACGGACGTGCGGGTGTGGTGTTACATGCTCTTCAAAGTAACACTTAGTTCATCCAGTGACCGTCTACTCTCTCTAGATACACATATGCTATCTAAGAGTCAGATAGTACCATTATCCAGGCATCCATCCATTCAAACTATATGTCAATCATTCTTCTTCTCTCTCATCTGGACAACCTTACGTTTTCTCACGGAAAAACAACCTTTTCATTTTATTTGGGAAACCGCAAGCCATACATCCGTGCTTGACTTGCATTGGAATTTCAACCAAAGGATATATTGCGCACACATACAGTTTCTGTTTCACCCACCCAGGCTGTTCTCCTTCCACCCATCCTTGCTTCATCCTTTACCCAGCCATGCATCATATTCCTTCCCAGCCACCTCGGGCACCAATCAAACATGTATCATTCTTCTTTGTCAGTCATCATTACTTTTAACTTGCTCGTCCTTCCACACTTACTTACACCCTTCTTTCGCTTTTCGTTCATCCCATCCATCAAGTTCATCTCAGATCTGATTTGGATTCTCGAAAAAAAATTCACCGCTGAGTTGAAGTAAATTTAGAGGAGGCTACTACCTGGTTGATAAAAACTTTGTTCTAAATTTGAAAGTCTTCTTAACAGTATAGTAACTTAACTGTACAACATATATACTACATCCGTGCAGAGAGCACACACTGCAGTCTGCAATCTCAATAAGTAAGGAATATAAGAGCTTACCACTGCCCGCCACTACCGTGGCAACCCTCACAGCAGTTTCCTCCGGCACTTGCACCGCCTCCTCCCCAGAAGTGTCCTCTTCCACCTCCGCGCTGGCCCCGGCACCAGATGTTCCACCTACAAAGTACATTTAAGAATGTTAGATGTCATAGACATACACCACTCACTAGTATTTTGTCTAGGAATGAAGAAATGTGAATATAGAAACTAATGTAATAATTTGTGACTGTCTACTCTATCTAAAGTAAATATGTCCCTTTTTCCAGGGAAGGGTGTTGTCTTGCTGTACTTTTTGGCACAACTGATGAATGCTTGCTTTTTAACACGCACCATTTTTCTCATAACAGACAGAAGCTTCACTTCTAAGAACAAGAGCAAGATCAGATCATCATCACTAGGACGGAGTGACCAACGATTCAGCACCAAAAAGAAAAATTAAAGTTCAAACCAGGTGAGGGCTCGGCTCGCCCACAATAAATGTGTGAAATAAATCTCTAAGCACTTTTCCATTTTTAATCAACCATTTATGTTTTATGACAAACTTGATTTTAATAAATGTTTTTACTTTTAATAAAGCTTTAAAACTTAAATAGACTCTGTGGTTTTTGGTCAAGAGTGACTGAGCAAAAGGTTTTGCAATTTGCAAGCATGAGTCCGTGCCTCTGACACTTCTGGACTCTGACTCCGTACTCTTGCCCTGCGTTGGATAATCATCATTGGGGATCAATCATCGATGAATTCGGGAGCTAAATGACTCTGCCACACTATCTAGTCAGTAAGGAGATTGGGGGTTCTTCAAAGTCTGTTATCACTGAGGTATGTGAAAATCTACCTGCGCCTATTATAATTGATAAACAATGCACTATTTAGTGTCCATAGTTCTGTTTGTGAAGATTTGTCCCTGCAACAGTAGTAGTATGGATTGTCCTCCTATCCAAACCAAAAGTAAAGTAGTATCTTATTCTTTCTTGGTGGTCATTCACATTTTATTGTTGGGAATTGTCAAAGCATAAACATTTAGAAGACTTGAAAAGACATTATGGACAATCCCAGAGGACTGCACTCAGTGCATAGAGCTATTGCTGACTAGAATGGGAGTGTCGTTTAACACCTTTTGCCAACTGTGCAATCTTAGTTAGCTACACAGACAGACTAATAAGAATAATCTAGGAATACCACAGGGAGTCATAGTAGAGGCAGGATAAGAATTTAGATACAGTCTACAAGAAGATCAAAGATGATTTAGAAAAAATCGAATGAGGAACGCTAGGAAAAAATAGGTACTCTATATTGAAATAAAAACTTACCGGGGCCAGCAAAGGAGCCCTCCCCTGACCGATCCTGGCCTTCTACAGCAGCAGCAGCCGATACCACCTCCTCTGTCCTCTTGCCCCTGGGGGGAGCTGATGTACAACATGAAAGAAAGAAAGACCCGAAAACATGGATGATTGTTGTCAACCAAATCAAACATTTCAAAAGAACAATAACAAAATATTTTGGCGAAATAGCAAATAGACAACTATTCCACGGGATATATTGACCTATCTCATGTGGTCTACTACGATATTAGTATTGCTTGATTTGCGGACCGTCGACTTGGAAAGTTATGTAACTCACTAAACAAACTACTAAAAAGGTTCGCCTAGGACTGGCAGGCAGCCGTCCGCAGCTCGCGAAGTGACAGACAAACTCCATCGTGATTGCAGATCAGTGACAACACTAAAAAGTTTTCTACTACATTAACCAGTCATTAAAATACTCAAACTATCAATCCACCACCACTATTTCTTCTTATTGCCAGGTGTACAAAGGAAGGACTGGACTTGAGTCTGTAGGGGCAGATTTACAAGCCCCTTGCGGCTCTTTTTTTTTTCAAAACCAGTCCCTTGCGGCTCTTTTGCTCCGTTGTTTCGTGACTTTTGTGACGCAGCGGCAGAACAAAAGAGGCGCCATGGTGTGGCGTATATTAACAACGTGACGCATAGGAGAGATGCATCACGTTGTAAAGCCCTGCGCCATCAGGGGGCGTTCCGGCGCAAGGGAGGGCATTCCTGCGCAGGAACGCATCCGAAAAGTGGCTCAATCAGTCACTTTTAGGACAATGATGCGTCACTCAAACCCTGCGCCTGCTTGAAGCAGAAGTACGGCTTGACGCAGCATTGGGGAGATAGGGCACCCCAGAGCATTGCTGGAGCTGCACCATCATTGCGACGCAACTCCAGCAATGTGCCGCCTTTACGGCACAGATACGTAACGCTTCGGTGACGTTTTGGGCCCATGGTGCGCCGCATTGTAAATACGGCGCACCATGGGTGGTGGTGGCGTGGCGCACAATTACTGGCGCATCCCTGCTACTTTGCAGGGATGCGCCGGTAATTGCAAATCTGCCCCTTAGTGTCTAGCATTACGCAGTTCTGTAAACTACACTCATACATAATTTCTCAGGCCAATGAAATGAACACAAAATCGAAAACAAATAAGCATAGTAGCAATGCTACTGAGAAGGAGAGCAGTGCACCTGAAATGCACAGAAGATTTTGAAATATAATTTACCTACAATGTAATTGCCAGCATTATTGCTCTGGGTAAAAGACAAAAATTTGCAATATAATAACACACAGAGCAGGAGAAAACAGAGTAGTGATGAAATAGCTACTACTACTCACCAAGCCCGGGGATCTTGACGCCGAGCAGGTCGCGTTCCCGGTCCAGGAGATCCGTCCACTGGTGGGTGGCCTGGTTGTAGGTGCGCCGGACCCGAGAGTGTTCATACATGGCCCGGCACACCTTCGCCCACCGCTTCCGGCGCTCCCAGAGCCCGTAGCCGCTTGCGATCCTGCCGCCTGCCGCGATGGTCATGGGGAGGCGGCGCTGTACATAGTACACCAGTGCGGCCACCTCCTCCGCGCTAAAGATCTCCCGTGGCATCACTAGCTCCCCCCTCAAACGCCCGCACGGGAGCCGGGCACGGGGTGCGGGACCCTTCCCCTTCTCGGGCTGCTTCCCGGCTCCCTTTACCATGGTCTGGGAAGAAAGGAAGGTAAATAATAAATAAGAAATAGAATAGGGAAGAAGAAAAGAAAAGATTTTAAAAAAGTAGTTTAAAATTAACCAAAAGTAGCAGAAAACACAAAAATATAGAGCTAGAAAAATAGAGGGATAGATAATGAGTAAAATAGATTAAAAAAAACTTCAAACAAGCAAAGGATGGCAGAGATTGAGAGAAGATACAGAAAGGATGCCCAGAACCATAGCAATGAATGAAAAACAAGATGGCCGCACCAGTTCATGACCGCGTGGGTAAGTTTGCGCGAGATTTCCCCCGCGATCACACGCGAACTTGTACTAGCGAGCCGCACATTTTGCGAGATTACACATAGCGCCCGGAAACGGAAATACGTCACGCAAACAGGATGGCCGCGCCCATGTACGACCGCTAGGGTAACTTCGCTTCGTTGCGCTACAAGCGGCTTGCGAAAACGCACAAAAACCACGGGAACTAACATGCCGCAAAAAACAAATCGCATATTCGCACAAATTCGCGGCTTCTGAATTCGATCTCGCACAAATTCACGCCCCGCGAATCACGCGAAATTGCAGAAAAACGATTTTTGCAAAACTGAAAGCACTCAGCAGGTGCAAAAGTTCAAGCTCATCATTAGTAACCATTCCCTGTAGCTCTTCCTGAGGGGCCCCTCCAGAGTTCAGTTGCCTACTTGTAACTATTCTATGACCCTGCTCTGACCCTCACAGCAGGCTCAGAGAATAGCTACAAGTATGCCACAAAGGTCCTGTTAAAAAAAATTACACTGCAACAGAAAGCAATTACAGATAAGGAAGCAGGTGCCAGACTGGAAGTTCAAATTCAGTGACACTTTAATCAGCCCCTAATTCATTCATGTCAGTTGAGGCAGGGCAGGTGTGCTAACGCATTTTGCAAAACTGAAAGCACTTAGCAGGTGCAAAAGTTCAAGCTCATCTTTAATCAGGAAGCACTTACAGCTAAGGAAGCAGATGCCAGCTCAAATTCAGTGACACATTAATCAGCCCCAAATTAATTCATGTCAGTTGAGGCAGGGCAGGTGTGCTTTCCCCCCCATAATCTACAGTGATGAACCAGAGGGTGGTAGTGATGAACCAGAGGTGGCATGGGTGAACCAGAGGGTGGCAGTGGTGAAACAGAGGGTGGCAGTGGTGAAACAGAGGGTGCTGTGATGAACCAGATGTAGAAACAACATGGTCGCGACCGTTGCGACCCGACAAGTAAGTTCGCGTTTGCGAACTGGTAAAAAACCCTCGCGAACTGGCAGAAACCCTTGCGAACACAAAAAAATCCGCAAATTTGCGAAAGTTCGCGAATTTTGCGGATTGCGAATTCGCAAATATGCACATTCGTGAATTCGCAAAATTCGCCCATGCTTACTATATACCCTTTTGCTCACTTTGACCGGCAGCGTCACAGAACATTCTGGGAGGGCATGCTAGAGTCACCACCCTCAGAGAAGCAATGGAACACCTTGTACAAAGACATTGCAAAATGTAACTGCTCCATGTATTTGACAGAAGCCCACTATAAAACCTTATATAACTGGTACCTCCACCCACAGAAACTGCACTCAATCTTTCCCGATACGTCTGATAGTAGCTGGCGGGGGTGCGTCCTTCTGGGTGACTTTAAGCATATAAGGTGGGACTGCTCCGCCATACAGACCTTCTGGAAAGAAATTATGTCCCAGATCAAACTTATCCTGGGGTACCCAAATGGGAATTCTTTAGAACATATCCTACTGGGAGTTCGTAATCCATTGCTCAAGTACCAGAGACAGGGGGACAGGTCCATCATGTGGCTATATCTAGGAGCAGCCAAGATGGCTGAGCCGGAATCTCCCTCACTTCACCAATGGCATGCCCACTTGTGGCGCGCACTGGCCCTGGAACGTCTATAAGACATCGCAGAGGATTCCCGCAAGAGCTTCGATTATATCTGGACCCCTTTGGTCTGCTATCTATCGGAGGGACTCCCTCTCTTTGCTTGAAGCCCAAGGTTGAGGGTGCCACATCTTTTCCTGATTGAATAAAGACACACCTCGCCCCGAGGATGGGTCCTCGGGTATATCGCCCTCTGTGTGATTCTCCCCCCGTGCATGCCACGGGTTTCACGGCCAACCCTGCTCCCCAATCAGCATATTAGCTTAGGCGCCTTCCTGGGTATGGTTGTTCGTGGTTCTTTTTTATTTTTATATGTTATCTTACTTACCCAATGGGTTTTGGTTGGTTTTCCACTGAAAGCATTCAATTATTGAAGAAGCTTGCAGAGGAGGCTCACACTTACTCCTTTTTTATGGTTAATTTGCTTTCTTTCCAAATCCATGCATGGCCTTCCTCTTCGAACCGACTCACAGGAGCCGTCCATAATGTAATATGAAACTGTGTCTATACTATAGCTACCTAATGTCTCGACTATGGTCCTGTGAAGAAAGCTTGAATGCAATATTGTCTTTGTTTCTTATGAAATGTTTGTAATCTTTGAATAAAACTCAATGAATAGAATTTGACAAAAAAGTGGGGGGTAATCATGTGGGTGGGGTCATGATTAGCATCATGCCACTGTTTTTTTTTATAGACACCTCAAGTTCTCAGGTGCACTAACTATATCTAATGTCCGTGTAGCCCAGAATGTGCAGAGGAATGAGGAGCAATAAGCAATAGAAACTAGCAACCAATATCAAGCACTCACTGAGCTGGCTAACCCAGACTGACTAAAGTTGGGCAATGTTAAATCCATGGTAGCTCCAGCCATGGACCCAATCAGCCAACTCTGGGGGGGGGGGCACAACATATAATATAATTGTAATAGGAAATAAGAATCAAAGCTCAGTCCCCCTGCATGACCACCAAGTACCTGTCCAGACCTCAAGGAGAGATAACCCAATAGTAAGTTATCAGTTTCAGGGGAGTACAAATGATGAACTGCAACTGAAAATTATTTTGTGGAATATCGCAGGGTTAAAGTCCAAATTAAATGGCCCGGAGTAGGGCTAGTTGGTGGACAGCAGTCATATATGTATGTTCCAAGAAACCTGGCCAAACGCGCAAATACATAGGGTGGGGTATACTACATTTAGTATTGAAGACAGACCATCACCTGCAGGTAGACCCGCTGGAGGTTTGTTAATCTGGACTAAGACCTCCTGGGTATGTAAAATAAAGAGGTTAGAAATAGGTTCACAGGAGATCATAGGAATAGATTTGGCACCCCTCAAAGAGAATTTTAATATAAGGTTAATCCACTTATATAATCACTTTAGCAGCTAACACAAGGCCTCAGACATTCTAACAGCGCTCACAAATTTCCTTGTCAGCTCAAGAAAAGAGCACTATCTTATAGTGGCTGGGGATTTTAATATGACATACAAACCCATAGATTTTGTCCAGGAAATAGTGCAGGAGGAAGAGCTAGCTAGAGGAATCAAAATACTTCAGATACCACCTATTAAAAGATGCACAAAGGTTGGTCAACAAATCCTCTCCTTTGCACTCACTTATGGGGTATGCGCTTGTAACGGGCAGGCACCCTCAGATGTTGAAGCAAATACTACATTTAAAAGGGGGAACGTTAAGAGTAGGATTGACTTTTTTATGGTGGAGCTTGACCTGTGGCCAAAAGTCAATGATATGGTTGTTTTAAATCATCAGGATAGTGACCATAATGCTCTGATCTGGAATCTGGCAGCATTCCAATTATGCACTCTCACACTAACTTAGTGACGGCTCCTGTTGTCACCACTAATAATAACAGGAGAATTAAATGGCCCCAAGTAATCGCTGATAAGAAATTGCTTCCTAGCATTTATGCAGAGGTGGCCCAGACTCTCACTGTATTGGGAAATTGCAACCTAAATGATGAAAGCATTGTGGTTAGAATAGAGGTAACTGTGGCTGTTAAGAAGGAAATTAGAAGCAACATAATAGAAAGAAGAAAATGTTACAAGAAGATGGAGGGCGAGGCAAAAAGGAACTGGGAGGTAGAGAAATGGCGTACCCTAGTAGAGGCATCTAGACTGAAGGATTGCCAGTTATTTTGGCACTTACTCTCGAAAGGGGTAACACAGTTGGTTAAAGAAGATGATTTTCATAGACAACCACATGTCTGGGATGACTGCTTTCAGAAACTATATTCTGGAGAGGATTGTGAGTCCGCGTGTAAGACAGGACTGGTAAGGAGGGATTGCCTTATAGAGCCGGTAGTGGGAGACATAGTCAGCTTCACCCTAGAGGAAACTGTGACTGCAATTTGCTCACTTCAGACTGGGAAAGCACCAGGGCTGGATAGACTACCTAGAGATCTTTATCGCTCTGAGCCCAATATATGGGGCCCGTTGCTCCACCTAGTATTTAACGCTATTACACGAAGGGGGGACATCCCTGAGACCTGGAAGGGGCCAGAAATAATCCCCATATTTAAGAAAGGGGATAAAGGAGACCCCTCACAGACCACTCACATTATAGGCCTATTAACCTTATAGATGTCACCCAGAAGGTTTTTAGCTAAATGGTTCTGTCACACCTTTACTGTTGGATAGAGGAAAATAGTATACTCTCCCATCTGCAGGCTGGTTTTAGGGCTTCCACAAGCACTTTAGATCAGGTGTCCTGTTTCCTCATGCTTATTTGGAAGGAAGTTACGATCAGGAGGGGACAACTGTATGTTGTGTTTGTTGATCTTAAATCAGCAGAATTAAACTATCATCCTTCGGCCCAATCTCTCCTGCAATAAAAATGCATCGGGTCAAAGCGTTGGGCGCTGCCCTCAATTGTGCCGAATTATGAGGGCTGGAGCAACTGAATCAGCTAGATGTCGCAGAAAATACATTTTTACGATCCATTCTAAGTCTACCAATGAACACCCCACTATTTCCAGTATGCCTTGATCTTGGCCTAAAGTCTATCACTCATACTGCTATCCTTAAGGGCCTTGTGTTTTGGGTGAGGCATTGGACTAGAAACACACAGATCCTGTTAAGGATGCACTGGAAGAACTACTAACTCTTGAAAGACAGGCTGGATGACTGGGCTGGTTTAGAAAGGTCAGACAGTGGCTTTTTAAACTGGGATTGGGGATTCTTTGGGATGGTCCATTACAAAAAAACCACCCCCCAGGTCAAAAAAAGGTATTGGGACTATATTGAGTCTATATCCATTAATACCAGGGCACAAGGCACTTTAACTAAAATATTTCTACATTTTAAAAGTTGTTTTTAAGTTTTATAATTATATAAATGAGTTTGAACCTCCTCAGGCAAGAGCACTTTATATCCAATTCAGAACTGGGGTTCTTCCATTGAATGCTATGAAATGTAGCTGGGAGAATGCCACTGTAACCTCATTGTGCCCGTTGTGCGGCTCTAGCCCTGAATCCATAAAACATTTTATATTTATTTGTCCCCATTATGCTCATATAAGAAAAAAGTAGATTATTCCTGTCTGTTGATTGTTGTTGTTGTTCGAATGACCTGTAGATGCACTACGTGTGTTCAGATCTGATACAAGGTGTCTTGTGTTTACATTATCTAGATACTTGCTTTATGCTTGGTGGCAGAGGTCTAAGATGTGAAGTTAACCATTTGGGCATGTGCTTGAAACACGTTGGAAAGGCATGACCTAATGTTTACACGTGGGGATTGTTGTAAATAATGATGCATGCGAACTGTCTTCGTGATCTGTTGGTGTATTTTAAATTACTATTTTAGCGTTTCATGAGGCCACAAAGAATATTACCCACCTAAACAATTTTATATACTACTTTTAACGATGTTTAGAATCATGTAGTTTTATGATGTAATTTTAATTCTTTTTAAATTCAATGATTAAATGTATGATGTGAGATGTTTTCTGCATGTGAATGATTATGTTGATCGAATACACTACTACTGTACCCCTACCCCTACTGTTCCTTCCTGCCCTGGTCTTCTCTTTTCACCTCAATGCCAACCTTTATAACCCTTAGCGATGCACTACTGGAGCCTTTGTTGTCCGCTCGAAAACTTTATTAGTTGCTTATTAGCTTTGAACTGTGCTCACTTGCTAAAGCTGATAGAATCCCATTTGTAGGATCTGCAGCTTAATTTGTCTGTCATTTTTTCCTCTCTGTGTGTTTTGTTCTTCCATTGTGTGTGTGCCCTTTCACATTCTTTTTAGCTGATTTCACCCAATTTTCCCTCACTCGTTCCAGGTTGCAACGTACTCCCACCCCCTGATTCTATTCCCTGCCCTTGCCTTCTAGGAAGAGAAATGTTGTAAATACGAATGAAGACTCTGGATACATGAAGGTGGCAGGTAAGTAGTTTAATGCAGCAGTACAGAAGTAACAGGACCGTCGCCCATCTGGCCAAGCACTAACTGCCACAGAGTAGAACCTATTATTTACAACAAGGGGTGGTGATGGACAGAGTCTCTGAATTAAGCAGAGTACTCTCACCCAGTCAAGAGATCAGGGCTAGATCCAACACCGTTTTTTAGCTCATTGCACCATCCCAGTTTCAGAACCTGGCTGTATGCAAATTAGTCTGTCCCTGGCCCAGTGCATCATGGGAACAGGGCAGACCAGACTACAAAAGCCAATTCTTACACTGGGAAGGAAACAAGCTTCCGGGGACCGGTTTCTGCCATTTCAGGCGTCTTCGGCCCGGCTTGCTTGAATCCTGATGGTGCAATGAGCAAGGGACTCACATCTGAGTATACCCTTCCACGCTTAGGGTGGACAAAATTATTTACAACAAGGGGTGGTGATGGACAGAGTCTCTGAATTAAGCAGAGTACTCTCACCCAGTCAAGAGATCAGGGCTAGATCCAACACCGTTTTTTAGCTCATTGCACCATCCCAGTTTCAGAACCTGGCTGTATGCAAATTAGTCTGTCCCTGGCCCAGTGCATCATGGGAACAGGGCAGACCAGACTACAAAAGCCAATTCTTACACTGGGAAGGAAACAAGCTTCCGGGGTTCTGAGCTGGGATGGGGCAGTGAGATAAATAACGGTGATGGATCAAGCCCTGATCTTTGGACTGGGTAAGAGTGGTCTGCTTAATTCAGACACTCTGTTCATCACCACCCCCTTTTCTGAATCGTTTTTGGCCACTATAGGTGTGGCAGGGTATACTCAGACATGAGTCCCTTTCTCACTGCTCCATCAGGATTCAAGCAAGCCGGGCCGAAGAGGCTGAAATGCCAGAAACCGGTCCCCGGTAGCTTGTCTCCTTTCTGGTGAAGAATTGGCTTGGTAGTTTGGTCTGCCCTGTTCCCATGATGCACTGGGCCAGGGACAGACTAATTTGCATATAGCCAGGTTCTGAGCTGGGATGGGGCAGTGAGATAAATAACGGTGATGGATCAAGCCCTGATCTTTGGACTGGGTAAGAGTGGTCTGCTTAATTCAGACACTCTGTTCATCACCACCCCCTTTTCTGAATCGTTTTTGGCCACTATAGGTGTGGCAGGGTATACTCAGACATGAGTCCCTTTCTCACTGCTCCATCAGGATTCAAGCAAGCCGGGCCGAAGAGGCTGAAATGCCAGAAACCGGTCCCCGGTAGCTTGTCTCCTTTCTGGTGAAGAATTGGCTTGGTAGTTTGGTCTGCCCTGTTCCCATGATGCACTGGGCCAGGGACAGACTAATTTGATATAGCCAGGTTCTGAGCTGGGATGGGGCAGTGAGATAAATAACGGTGATGGATCAAGCCCTGATCTTTGGACTGGGTAAGAGTGGTCTGCTTAATTCAGACACTCTGTTCATCACCACCCCCTTTTCTGAATCGTTTTTGGCCACTATAGGTGTGGCAGGGTATACTCAGACATGAGTCCCTTTCTCACTGCTCCATCAGGATTCAAGCAAGCCGGGCCGAAGAGGCTGAAATGCCAGAAACCGGTCCCCGGTAGCTTGTCTCCTTTCTGGTGAAGAATTGGCTTGGTAGTTTGGTCTGCCCTGTTCCCATGATGCACTGGGCCAGGGACAGACTAATTTGCATATAGCCAGGTTCTGAGCTGGGATGGGGCAGTGAGATAAATAACGGTGATGGATCAAGCCCTGATCTTTGGACTGGGTAAGAGTGGTCTGCTTAATTCAGACACTCTGTTCATCACCACCCCCTTTTCTGAATCGTTTTTGGCCACTATAGGTGTGGCAGGGTATACTCAGACATGAGTCCCTTTCTCACTGCTCCATCAGGATTCAAGCAAGCCGGGCCGAAGAGGCTGAAATGCCAGAAACCGGTCCCCGGTAGCTTGTCTCCTTTCTGGTGAAGAATTGGCTTGGTAGTTTGGTCTGCCCTGTTCCCATGATGCACTGGGCCAGGGACAGACTAATTTGCATATAGCCAGGTTCTGAGCTGGGATGGGGCAGTGAGATAAATAACGGTGATGGATCAAGCCCTGATCTTTGGACTGGGTAAGAGTGGTCTGCTTAATTCAGACACTCTGTTCATCACCACCCCCTTTTCTGAATCGTTTTTGGCCACTATAGGTGTGGCAGGGTATACTCAGACATGAGTCCCTTTCTCACTGCTCCATCAGGATTCAAGCAAGCCGGGCCGAAGAGGCTGAAATGCCAGAAACCGGTCCCCGGTAGCTTGTCTCCTTTCTGGTGAAGAATTGGCTTGGTAGTTTGGTCTGCCCTGTTCCCATGATGCACTGGGCCAGGGACAGACTAATTTGCATATAGCCAGGTTCTGAGCTGGGATGGGGCAGTGAGATAAATAACGGTGATGGATCAAGCCCTGATCTTTGGACTGGGTAAGAGTGGTCTGCTTAATTCAGACACTCTGTTCATCACCACCCCCTTTTCTGAATCGTTTTTGGCCACTATAGGTGTGGCAGGGTATACTCAGACATGAGTCCCTTTCTCACTGCTCCATCAGGATTCAAGCAAGCCGGGCCGAAGAGGCTGAAATGCCAGAAACCGGTCCCCGGTAGCTTGTCTCCTTTCTGGTGAAGAATTGGCTTGGTAGTTTGGTCTGCCCTGTTCCCATGATGCACTGGGCCAGGGACAGACTAATTTGCATATAGCCAGGTTCTGAGCTGGGATGGGGCAGTGAGATAAATAACGGTGATGGATCAAGCCCTGATCTTTGGACTGGGTAAGAGTGGTCTGCTTAATTCAGACACTCTGTTCATCACCACCCCCTTTTCTGAATCGTTTTTGGCCACTATAGGTGTGGCAGGGTATACTCAGACATGAGTCCCTTTCTCACTGCTCCATCAGGATTCAAGCAAGCCGGGCCGAAGAGGCTGAAATGCCAGAAACCGGTCCCCGGTAGCTTGTCTCCTTTCTGGTGAAGAATTGGCTTGGTAGTTTGGTCTGCCCTGTTCCCATGATGCACTGGGCCAGGGACAGACTAATTTGCATATAGCCAGGTTCTGAGCTGGGATGGGGCAGTGAGATAAATAACGGTGATGGATCAAGCCCTGATCTTTGGACTGGGTAAGAGTGGTCTGCTTAATTCAGACACTCTGTTCATCACCACCCCCTTTTCTGAATCGTTTTTGGCCACTATAGGTGTGGCAGGGTATACTCAGACATGAGTCCCTTTCTCACTGCTCCATCAGGATTCAAGCAAGCCGGGCCGAAGAGGCTGAAATGCCAAAAACCGGTCCCCGGTAGCTTGTCTCCTTTCTGGTGAAGAATTGGCTTGGTAGTTTGGTCTGCCCTGTTCCCATGATGCACTGGGCCAGGGACAGACTAATTTGCATATAGCCAGGTTCTGAGCTGGGATGGGGCAGTGAGATAAATAACGGTGATGGATCAAGCCCTGATCTTTGGACTGGGTAAGAGTGGTCTGCTTAATTCAGACACTCTGTTCATCACCACCCCCTTTTCTGTATCGTTTTTGGCCACTATAGGTGTGGCAGGGTATACTCAGACATGAGTCCCTTTCTCACTGCTCCATCAGGATTCAAGCAAGCCGGGCCGAAGAGGCTGAAATGCCAGAAACCGGTCCCCGGTAGCTTGTCTCCTTTCTGGTGAAGAATTGGCTTGGTAGTTTGGTCTGCCCTGTTCCCATGATGCACTGGGCCAGGGACAGACTAATTTGCATATAGCCAGGTTCTGAGCTGGGATGGGGCAGTGAGATAAATAACGGTGATGGATCAAGCCCTGATCTTTGGACTGGGTAAGAGTGGTCTGCTTAATTCAGACACTCTGTTCATCACCACCCCCTTTTCTGAATCGTTTTTGGCCACTATAGGTGTGGCAGGGTATACTCAGACATGAGTCCCTTTCTCACTGCTCCATCAGGATTCAAGCAAGCCGGGCCGAAGAGGCTGAAATGCCAGAAACCGGTCCCCGGTAGCTTGTCTCCTTTCTGGTGAAGAATTGGCTTGGTAGTTTGGTCTGCCCTGTTCCCATGATGCACTGGGCCAGGGACAGACTAATTTGCATATAGCCAGGTTCTGAGCTGGGATGGGGCAGTGAGATAAATAACGGTGATGGATCAAGCCCTGATCTTTGGACTGGGTAAGAGTGGTCTGCTTAATTCAGACACTCTGTTCATCACCACCCCCTTTTCTGAATCGTTTTTGGCCACTATAGGTGTGGCAGGGTATACTCAGACATGAGTCCCTTTCTCACTGCTCCATCAGGATTCAAGCAAGCCGGGCCGAAGAGGCTGAAATGCCAGAAACCGGTCCCCGGTAGCTTGTCTCCTTTCTGGTGAAGAATTGGCTTGGTAGTTTGGTCTGCCCTGTTCCCATGATGCACTGGGCCAGGGACAGACTAATTTGCATATAGCCAGGTTCTGAGCTGGGATGGGGCAGTGAGATAAATAACGGTGATGGATCAAGCCCTGATCTTTGGACTGGGTAAGAGTGGTCTGCTTAATTCAGACACTCTGTTCATCACCACCCCTTTTCTGAATCGTTTTTGGCCACTATAGGTGTGGCAGGGTATACTCAGACATGAGTCCCTTTCTCACTGCTCCATCAGGATTCAAGCAAGCCGGGCCGAAGAGGCTGAAATGCCAGAAACCGGTCCCCGGTAGCTTGTCTCCTTTCTGGTGAAGAATTGGCTTGGTAGTTTGGTCTGCCCTGTTCCCATGATGCACTGGGCCAGGGACAGACTAATTTGCATATAGCCAGGTTCTGAGCTGGGATGGGGCAGTGAGATAAATAACGGTGATGGATCAAGCCCTGATCTTTGGACTGGGTAAGAGTGGTCTGCTTAATTCAGACACTCTGTTCATCACCACCCCCTTTTCTGAATCGTTTTTGGCCACTATAGGTGTGGCAGGGTATACTCAGACATGAGTCCCTTTCTCACTGCTCCATCAGGATTCAAGCAAGCCGGGCCGAAGAGGCTGAAATGCCAGAAACCGGTCCCCGGTAGCTTGTCTCCTTTCTGGTGAAGAATTGGCTTGGTAGTTTGGTCTGCCCT
>NW_027611789.1:191710-224926 GCF_964261635.1 Lissotriton helveticus
AAGATCTATAACAGTTTTTAAGACATGATCTTCTTCCATGCTCTTGGACCACTCATCAGCCGAGAAGGAACTTTCACACAAAAACAAAACATCTTGCTAAGAGGCAACAGCCGTATCGTCACAAATATCCTCTAATGAGTCTTGACCATTGACAGAAGGTACTGGGAGGCGCGATAAACAATCTGCCTGAATATTCCTCCAGCCATGAACAAACTCGACCTCAAACTGATAATCTTGCAGCCGAGAAGCTAATCTGGCTAACCTGGGCGAATCTTTGCCCGTTCCACTAGGTGCCAAGACATTAACCAGGGGTTTGTGATCTGTGCGAAGAATGAAACGTGAACCCCACAAATATGTTCTAAAATAGTTTACACCCCATGCAGCTGCAAGAGCTTCTCGTTCAATAACAGAATAGTTAACTTCAGAAGCAGACAATGGTCTAGATGCAAAGGCTATAGTTTTCTCAGTTCCAGCATATTTCTGAAGAAGTACTGCACCAAGACCGACACCACTCGCGTCAACCATTAAGACAGAAGACCGCTTAATGTCAAAAGGGGTAAGGACATTGGCAGACCTAAGTTCAGACTTGATGCCACATAAGCAAGACTCTTGTTCGCTCGACCATGAAAATTTTACTCCCTTTTTCAACAGAGACCTTAAGGGAGCAGTCTTCGCAGAGAAATCCCTCACAAATTTAGAGTAGAACTCAATTAGTCCCATGAAGGACCTGAGCTGTTCTTTATCAGCTGGGGAGGGGGCTAATTCAATAGCTTCTAATAAATTTTTTTTTAGGCCTGATACCATCTGCAGAGAGACAGAAACCTAAATATTCAACTTCTTTAACCAAGAATGTACATTTCTCACGGCGCAACGTGAGACCCGCATCAACAACTCTACACAGAACATTCTGTAAGACACTGTTATGTTCCTCCAAGGTGTCTCCAAAAATGAGAATGTCGTCTTGGAAGAAAATTACCTTGTCCAACCCTTTGAACACTTCGGTAACCATTCGCTGAAACACACTAGCAGCGGAAATAAGACCAAACGGTAACCTAGTGAATTGAAAAGTTCCTTCGCCTGTAATGAAGGCCGTAAGCGAATCTGATGATATGCGTGTTTAAGGTCTAATTTGCTGAAGAACCTTGCTCCCCTGAGTGTGGAAACTAATTCACCAATGTTCGGCAATGGAAAGACATCGGCCACGACACATTTATTCAAAGAGCGTAGGTCTACACAGAACCTAATTTTGTTGTCAGGTTTCTGTGAAATGACCACAGGAGAAACCCATGGAGAAGCTTCTACTGGCTCAATAATGCCACCTTGAAGCATCTCTTCCAGGACAGTCTTAACCTCATCGCGTAAAGCAAAAGGAACTCTCCTAGCTTTGTGCTGTACAGGAATACTGCCCTCTTTCAACAGTATTCTGTGAGAGTAGCCTTGTAGTTCACCTAATTCGTCCCTGAAAACAAGATTGTGGTTAGTAAGAATGTCATCAATAGACCAATCATCAATAACTAAGACAGGTTCATCAGCTCTAGGATTAACAATAATATGTAAGTCATATTGGTGGGAACGTCCCAATATAGCGGGACCATCTACAGACACATAAATCTTACCCCAGGTGGATCTGTTTTTAAAAACAATTTTCCCTTCAAAGCAACCAAGAAGGTTGATTTTCTCACCCTGGTAACCGGAAGGAAAAATGTCACACGCATCCAAACACTTGTTTCCTCATACCTCCTTCAGCATAGATGAAGGAATAATAGTCCACTTGGAACCGGTGTCGACCATTAAACTGACACATTTGTCATCAATCCTAAAATTAGCTTTAGGAATACGTTCTCTCTTTTCCACACAAGAACATACAGTATCGCATAAAACCAGAATTTTGTTAACATCTCGTTTTAGGTCACCATATTCACTCACGACAGTAACCCTCGGGTTGGATCTGTTTTTGCACATTTTTGCAAAGTGACCTATCTTACCACAACGTAAACACTCCTTATTATTAGCAAAACAGAATTTTGCTTCGGACATATGTGAATAACTCCCACATCTAGAACACATCTTAGTCTGGGATCTGTTAACAGGTTGCAACTGGGGTCTATTGAAAGACTGTTGAGACATATTTTTCTTCTGCAAAACATAGCCCTTCTTTCTTACAATAGCAACAGCAGCTGCCTCATCATCGCTGATGTCACTAT
The DNA here is from genome assembly GCF_964261635.1 of Lissotriton helveticus. Classification (NCBI taxonomy): domain Eukaryota; kingdom Metazoa; phylum Chordata; class Amphibia; order Caudata; family Salamandridae; genus Lissotriton; species Lissotriton helveticus. The sequence continues at coordinate 193,915 of NW_027611789.1, forward strand.
TGACAACTTTATGTGATATTTCAGCAATTTTGGAATCTATACTACTCTTTTGCAGTTCTTTTAAGCATTTATCGCTCTCCTCAACCACTTTAGCCAACTCAATTGCTATTTTAAGAGTAGGGTTTTTGGCAGCCCATAAACGTTCTTGAATCTTTCTATTATTAGCTTGTACAATTAATTGATCCCTAATGTGTTCATCAGCCATCTGACCAAAGTTACATTTGACTGATAGTTCACGTAGGCGAGCAACAAAATCGTCTATGCTTTCTCCCTCGAGCTGTTTGTTCTTGTAAAATCTGTAACGTTGAAGAACTAGATTTTCCTCTTTCCCAAATCTATTCTCCAGTCTTGCAATAGCTTCTTTAAACTCATCCAAAGGTTGAGAAGTAGAAGACAATACTTGCGGTAGATATTTAAATAGACGTTGTCCTTCCTTTCCCAAAGTGGTCATCAAAAGTGCTTTTTTCCTTTTTGGTGAAAAGTCTTCTCCATCTAGGGCCTCAATATAATTGTTAAACATTATAATCCAGTCTTCCCAGGCAGTGGATGGATTGCCGGGTTCACTTAAAAATTGCGGAGGAAGGGCAACATTAATAGATTGTGCCATGACAACACACCTTTTGAAGAACTACCACAGTTGTAAAGTCTTCGAATGACTGGATTAATTATAGAAAAGAGACAAGTCACCAAAGTGCTAGTATACCTAGTTATGTAAAGGTTGAAACTGAAAGGCAATACCACAAAGTCATGCAAATAAATGTCATGCGCTTAAATAAATATCTTTAGAACGAAGAAGCGCTACACACTTTGAACTGAAAACGAGCTTACTTGGTAGAAAAGCCTTCGAATTACTTTTTAAGTAATACAGTCCATTAATCACCTTGAAGAGTTAACGAACCACTTATACGTTTTATTTTCTTTGGTGTTTGTCTGCTGACAACGAACAGAGCGAGAAAATGTATTTAAAATGGCCGCTAGCGTCATGCGTCACAGAGATCACGCAGTTAACCTCACGTCAATGACGCGCAGCGTTCAGTTCTTGATCATTGACAGATGACGTGCAATGCTCCTCGCGTCTTCTGTAGTCAAGGAGATAAATTACTCAACAATAAAGAGTAGCGTCCAGCTTACGTTTTTCGTTGCTAAGGAGACTGTAGTTTGTCGCGCGGTGAACACGCAGACAGTTGCACGCAACCAATAGATGATGTCATCAGTCGAAATCAAGCAGGGAGGAGAAGCGGAGAAATGTGAAATATTTAAATTTCACTCGATGTTTCTCAACGCCGCTCGAAGTCCGAAGTAGAAGAGGACTGGCATATCAAAACGCTGTTCTCCGTGGATTCGTTGGGGAACGGATCACTGTTTCCTCATAATACTTCTTTTGCTGCGAACACGAAATGGCCAGATACTCCCATCAACAAGTCGCCAAATGTTGTAAATACGAATGAAGACTCTGGATACATGAAGGTGGCAGGTAAGTAGTTTAATGCAGCAGTACAGAAGTAACAGGACCGTCGCCCATCTGGCCAAGCACTAACTGCCACAGAGTAGAACCAGCATTAGCGTCATGGGGAGAATCACATAAACAATCTAGAAGGTTGGTAGAAGGAAAAGGCAGAGAAGGGAACAAGTAGGGAACAAGCTATGTACAACAAGAAAGGAATTGCAAATAAAGGTATTGAGCTTGCATGGAGGAATTAAGACACAAGATTAACCGGGCAGGCCAATATGTTCTGGTGCATGGTGCTATTAAGGTCTCAACCATGACCCGATTAGGGCTGGGACTTCCCTGGAAGACTTGGGAGCATCAGGGGCGTTGGGATGCCAACCCCTGCACACAATTTTTGCCTCCTTCTGCATATTTGGGTTAAGTGAGATAAGGCACTAAAATATTGTGAGTCTCAAAATAATGTTTATACCTGAACCTAGCAATTATGTTGCTCATTGTTTCTCTAGATTAGGATACAGTGGAAGAGAGAACATCAAGGAAAGTCCACCGATGATATTAAAGTCTTTGAAGTCTTTGAGAGCGAAGCTTGACCGGTGATCAAGATGGCTGTCTAGCCTCAGAACTCCAAGGACCTCCATGTTCACGAAAACTACCATCAGGAGCAAACAAAACAGAGGCCTGAAATGCAGTTGTGGTCCCCTTGCGTCTCTCATGGTTGAAAAATGCACCAGACCAACCTTGAGGGGAGAACAATACTGACTGGATGCCGAAGATCAATAGATGGCAACAGAGTGGGGGTGCTGGCAACTGTGATCTGCTGACCGCTATGGGCACTGATGTATTGGGTGGCTTGTCGCACCTTGGGAGAGAGAAGGAGTGCCTATGGAGGCAACCATACCTGGTGGATCCCCTGGGTCAGAGGTGAGGTGCCTCTGTGGTTAAAGATGGACACGATCCATGCCCACAGCCTGACAGAACTTATGTGGGAACCATGCGGTCTCCCTCTCTGTAAAGCACTGGGGGTCTGCCAGTATAACACTAGAATGGATGCCTAGTCGTTGGGCTCTCCCAGGCCCATGTAGGGAAAAATACCCCCAAAAAAACAAGAGAAGATGGGTCCCAAAAAAATTATAATTTGATTGAGGCTGCACAGGTGATGCTGAGGAGAGTGATTGCTGGAGGCCTGAGGCAGGAGGTGGTCTGGGATTACTTTGGGGGGCATCCTCTGTAGGGATGTGCGGAGAGTGAGACACAGTGGCGTTGATGAATGAACAAAATGAATAAATACAAGACTTCATGGAATCCTGTGTAAATTACCCTAGTTTTACGTTAGTGAGTGATTTTACTTTTCACCTGGAGCTTTTGAACAACTCGGATATGGACCATTTGGTCGATACTCTTAGGAGTTTTGACTTTAAGAGAACCTACACATCTGGCTAACCACTCTCTGGATGGATTATTTACAAATAATCAGGAGCTAAAAGTAGAGAAGTTCCGGACAGTAGTATGGTCAGATCATAAGGACTTCTTCTTTTCAATTAAGGTTTCTCCAAACAAAGATACTGGTAAAAATAAAGCCAGAACTAATACATACTGGCCCTGGAAAAACCTTAATATCAAGGAACTGAGGGACATCCTCTCCAACTCTTTTCCAGACAGCAATGTGAATAACGCAGCAATCAACTAAACACACTAACTAAACTCAGCAACCCTTAGATTGGTGCCGGCAAAAATATTAAAAAGCCACAGGAAAAATCTATCAACCCATGGTTTTCACAAGAATTAAAAGCATTTCAAGTGAAATGCAGGCATCAAGAGCGCATGTGGAAGAATTGATATTGTCCAAACGAAAAAGTTGAATACAAAGAGTTACTTGTGCAATATAAGGTTCTAATCAAAGCAGCAAAAACTAAATTATTTCCCGAAAAAATAAGTTCAGCAAAAAACTCAACCAGGGAGCTTTTTGATCAGTTAAATCTTTGTCACAATCGAGCAACAGCAGTAGCTTTAGACCTGACACAACCTTCTGTAATAAGCTGGCAGACTTTTTTTTAGTGCAAAGTAAATTCCATCTTTCAAATTCTTTCACCCTCTCAAAACACACTGTGCATAGGAGGTGCTTCAATCCATGCTGAGGAGCTGGACTCCCAGCAAGTTCTTAGCCCTCTAGATATTCCACAATTTGAAAGATTTTCTTCCCTCACCAAGGAAAAAATAACCAGTCTTATCAATTCTATGAAATCTGGGCTTCGTCAGACCCGTGCCCTCCTCAGGTTCTCAATCTAGTAGCCAGCTCAGTCGCCGGTCCTCTCGTGGAATTATTGAATGAAATACTGACCACTGGTGAAAAAACCCTCTTTGAACCCAAAGATGGTGGAAAGCTCTAAGCCTATATCTAGCCTACCTTCCCCTTGCAAAATACTAGAAAAGGCAATGAATGAGGAAATGTTAGCATTTTTAGATGCCAACCAGCTGCCCAACTAGGCACCGGGTGGCTTCACAGCTAAGCATTGCACGGAATCAGCTTTGGTAGAAGCCTCAGAGGAATTATAAATGGTAATCAACAAGGGCGGCAAAGCTGCATTGATTTTATTGGATTTATCTGCCACTTCTGATACGGTTCACCATTTACTCCTCATAGAACTAATCCATTTGCTAGGTTTTGGAAACTCTGCACCGGCTCTGTTGAGTTCATTTCTAAGTAACAGACAACAGTGTGTGGAGATGGGGGACGCGAGCTCCTTGCCTTTCTCCCTCCCCTGTGGTGTTCCCTAGGTGCCCTCCCTCACCCGCAGACCACAAGGTACAGCCTGCATATACTGGCCCTTTCAAGCTGGCATGTGACAGAGCCAAACTGCCCAGAAGGCCAGACCAACGCTGCCGGTGTGGCCTGGAGACAGTGAACAGACGGAGACAGTAAACATTGAAATGCCATTGATGTTACCATATTGCAGATTTCTGTATTTTATTGCTTTTTATTGTATTATATTTAATAAATGCTAATAAACAATTTCAACAAAAAAAATGCCATTGGAATGAAGGTCGCACCCTCCAAATGTCCAATTACTGCCCTGTGGAATGGCGCAAAGTCTGCAAGTAAGGGAATGACTGTGCCCTCTACATGTGTGCTGGCCTTTGGACTGACCTACCATTTGAACGGGACTGCAACAGACCTATTACTGAAGGAGACTGACCCAAACCCCCACATGTATTAGAATGAGATAGACGTATTACGTTTGATAATTAACATGAAGGTGGCAAACGGCTGAAGCTTTCTCCATGCTACACCTATAAAGAGAACTCATATGTTGTCTAATGGCCACTCCATGTACCAGGAGGAAGTGCCGCACGACAGTAAACATTGTGGTCAGGAAACAGCACGTCACTGGATGTAAGCAGACATTCTATACGTCTTTTATATGGAAAGGTTCTTGGAAACTGAGAAGCTTATCAAAACGTAACTTATGGTGCACTGTTACAATTATGTCTTCGAAAAGCTTTCTGCAAAGTGTTTCCTGCATCTTTTATGCTTTAATTAGGAAATTCGTAGAAATTGCATGTTTTACCCAAAATCTGAATTTACTTTCATTACAATGCCGTACATCAAGGACACCGTTCTATAGCTGTCAGAAGGCCTATGAAGCTTTTGTAGCCATTTCACAGCTTAAATATCGGACACCTTAAGACCTATAAAAGAAAGATTATTCAAGCAGGTGCCACATACAGGGGCCTGTGACTGATCTTCACACTGGTCTTACCCCTGGAAGACACAAGCTGGTCAATGATTCGATGAAGCTCGCACCCTGGGCGACCCAAGGCAGTCTGATGATTGGTGAATCCCTAACATGGATTCTGCTTGCCAGTCTGATTGTATAAACTTCCTTCCTGAAGACTGAAGCCTATGTAGGATTTCTGAAGTTTGAACCCTGAAAGACACTCCCTGGTCTACGATTGCTGACGTCTGCATCCTGGATGCCACAGTAAGGACTGATTGCTGAAGCCCGCACCCCGAATGACACACGGTGGTCTATGATTGCTCACATACCATATGCCTTGTAAGGTAATTTGGGACATTTTTTAAGACGTGCATGGATCTTAGATTCAATATATTAAAAATGGTGCCCAAGTATTCCTTAGGAAATTGTCCTAGAATATATACGTAGGACTCCGAATGCAATAGAAACTGTGTGGATTCTCTTGCAGCTGGAGAAAGGATCTGAGAATAAAAAAGCTTGATGAAAGATACCAACGTCTTTGGACACATCTTATCCAGAATATTAAAGTTTCCTTCAAGTTCCAGCCATCTTATTCTACCAAGCAAGTCTGCTGCTGTTTCCGCCATACGAGGTAAGACCCGCCAGCTGATGGACCGTCCAAGAGGGTGATCTCCTGCTGGTGTTTTTTATTTATCAGACTTAGCTTCTCTGTAGTGACAGTAGACTTGTTTCAAGTGTTTCGTCATCGTCTTGTGAAAGGCCACAGCAAATCAGTCCCATAAGCCACCGTTTTGAGGGTCCAACAGCACCGGTGTATCTGTCCATGCCATTGGCAGATCTTCACTTTCACCAGAGATGGAGCACAAGAAAACAATGGTCTGTGTTTCAGGCATCCACATTGGTTGCTGTTCTGTATGTAGGGAGCCTTGAATAGTTGCTCTGCCCTGTCCTTGCATGACAATGGCAGGAAACAGATGCAAAATGCCCGTAATGCTTTCGGAAGGAGAAGTGGAATGGAATGATGTAGGTTCTTGATTGACTTTTGGGAGAATATTTCTCAGATTCCCATCTGGTAAAATGGAGGAGGCAAGCATGATTGGAGCTCTCTCCATAATTCCCCGCTCGAGAAGGACAGTCTGGTGTTCAGGTTTGTACTTTCCATATTAGAGTAGATGCATAGAGGGGCTGTTTACCAGGTACCTCTCCTTCCACAAGAAAAGAGGGTATCTCTTTTCTTTTATTCTTTTAAAGCTGTTCCCAGTTTACCCAACAGTCCCTATTGGTGAGAACCTAGGGTGTCCCTCACTCAATGCGAAATCAGTGGCATCCAGAACATCTTTGGAGCGCTCGCTTGCACCCTCATTGGTGGTAGGTTAATAGTGTTGGGTTGTGGTATCATTGACTGTTTCAAAGTGATCAGTTGCCTTATTTCTATTGATTAGTAGTCGCTAGTTAGTTTTAATGAAGAGTGGTTGTTACTATACCCCATTGTAAAATAAAATTATTTGCTTTTGTTCATGTTGACATGATTAACATTGTGACTTTTATCGTTCCTGCAAAATTATAATGCTTGCTCAAATGAACCCTACCGTATAGTACAACTTTCCAAGTTGTTACTGCGACAATCTTTTTTACCTCACTCTTCGTCTGTTAGTTGTTGTCTACTGTTTTAAATGAGGCTGTATGTGCTTTCCATATAATGGAACATTTCTACTTCCTTCCTTGCCCATGTCGGTTGTAGATTTTCTAAGTTTAATTAAGTATTTATAAGTAATCAGCATAATTGCCAATTTTCTTTGTAATTATTTCTTTAGGTTTCTCAGAATATATTGTAAAACACAGTCTTTCACAGTACAGAGCTCTCTGGTATTTACATTCTCCTTTCGATGCAATCTTTTTGAATATTTCAGTGTATATCTTTTTGCAGACTATCATTTCTTAAAGCATAATCCAATATTTGTTTCAGAGCAACATTCACAAATAGATTTACTTACATCAGGGTACAATAGAAATGTTTGGATGGGTATACTCATATTTATTTCCAACGTGCCTTTTTGCCTATTGACTCTATGTAATCCTTGTGACCTGTTCTTCCTTGTCATGACTACACGTTTACATTACCTTACTAATATTTTTTGTTTCTTTCTTCTGGATGTTCAAAAAACACAATAAGCCTCACTGTTCCCTGTCTTATAGTCTGGTATATATTGATGCATTCTAGGGAGAACATGACTCCTCTGGGTGTGTAGTTTTTCAGGCATATCCTGGTTTGATATCACCACAATTTAATTTGGGCACTTCCTTGTCACGGGCACTTGGCCCGCTCACACAGGTGGGGTACCATTTTTAGCAGGATACCTGGGGGAACACTGTGTGGTAGGAAATTTGTACTATCCTAGTGAGTCTACAACTTCCCACACAGAAATGTGAGTAAAATGTGACTTTTTAGCTAAATTTGAGGTTTGCAAGGGGTTCTGAGTAAGAAAACTTTGGGTGATCCATGCAAGCCACACCTCCCTGGACTCCCCTGGGTGTCTAGTTTTCAGAAATGTCTGGGTGTGATAGGTTTTCGTAGATGACTCACAATCCCGGCTCTAAAAACACAGGTGCCCCCTTGCAAAACCAGGTTGTTCAGTAATAGATAATTTTGATGTCTCCACAATACGTTTTGGCCCTTTCCCTGTTGAGGGCCCTTGACCCACCCACACAAATGAGGCACCATTTTATTCAGGAGACCTGGAGGAACGCTGTGTAGTAGGAAATTTGTGCCAACAGGTGATCCCACAATCTTCCCACATAGAAATGTGAGGAAAATTATTTGACTTTATATTTAAATTGAGGTTTGCAAGGGATTCTGGGTAAGAAAACGTTGGGAGATTTACACAAGCTACACCTCCCTGGACTTCCCTCGGTGTCTAGTTTTCAGAAATGTCTGGGTATGGTACATTTTCCTAGATTGCTGCAGAGCCCTGGACCAAGTAAGGTTTTTACACCTCTCTGCAACGCAGCTCTGTGGCGCCTACTGGAGGTACCTGATTGGCTAGTTAGACCCCAGGGACCCTCAGGATTCAAGGGGACTTAATCCCCCAACTTAAAACACGCCACGGGCACGTTTGCACAGTGGTGAAGGGAGGGGACGGGGCCTGAGGTGACATGTGTGCAAACACGCCCTGTGGTGCGTTTTAAGTTGGGGAATTAATACCCCTTTAATCCTGAGGGCCCCTGGGGGCCAACTAGCCCATCAGGTACCTCCAAAAAGCACCAGAGGGCTGCATTGCAGGGAGGTGGTCCAGGCCACGCCCCTTTTTACACCTCTCTGCAACGCAGCTCTGTGACGCTTACTGGAGGTACCAGGTGGGCTATTTGAGCCCCAGGGACCCTTAGGATTCAAGGGGACTTAATCCCCCAACTTAAAATGCGCCCTGGGTGCTTTTGCACATTGGTGAAGGGAGGGGGCGGGGCCTGAGGTGACATGTGTGCAAATACCCCTGTGGTGCGTGTTAAGTTGGGGAATTAATTTCTCTCCAATCCTGAGGGACCCTTGGGCCAATTAGCCCACCAGGTACCTCCAGTAAGTGCCAGAGGCCTGCGCTGCAGAGAGGTGGTCCAGGCCACACTCCTTGTTACACCTCTCTGCAACACAGATATGTGGCGGCGCTCACTGGAGGTTCCTGGTGGGCTAGTTGGACACCAGGGACCCTCAGGATTCAAGGGGACTTAATCCCCCAAATTACAACGCGCCAGGGGGCGCGTTTGCAGAGTGGTGGAGAAAGGGGGCATGGCCTTTGTCTACCTCTCACCAATCCCACTGCTTGGGGCTTACTTGAGGTAAAAGGTAGGCTAGTTGGTCCCTAAAGGACCCCCAGCAGTGAATGGGACTTCAATCCCCATCCAAGAGCGTCCCAGGGAGTGCGTTTGTAGAGTGGTGGGCAGAGTGGGCATGGCCTGTTACGAGTACTTACCAATGCTGCTGTGTGGGACTGACTGGAGGTAATAGTTTGGGAAGTTGGACCCCAGGGATGTCCTCGGGGGCCAACTATCCCACTTGTTACCTCCAGTAAGTCCCTCACAGTGGGATTGCTAAGACGTCTTTGGAGGCCATGGCCTCCTTTCTCTATCACTCTGCAAACGTGCCTCGTGGCCAACTACGGGATGGGGGATGAAAGCCAAATCAGTCCCGAGAGAGTTTGGGGGCTAAGAATCCCTCTGGGTACCTTCTGTAAGTCCTACGCAGCGGAATTCCTGAGCTTTGGTTGGACGCACAGCACCCTTTCTCCACCACTCTGCAAACATGACTACTTGTTAAAGTAGCATATTTTTGCACCTCTGACTTAGAGGTAGTTTTAATCCCCCTCCCTATTATGTACTAGGGCCTTACAGGAGGTCATGCTAATCACAGGGGTACCACAATGAATAGTGTTCCCTAGTGTATGTAGGTTTTTTGACTGTATTCTAAGTGTCTTTTAGCTTAGCACTGGCTCATATTACATAATTCATGACATGGTCAGTGACATCACTGATGACATCTCAAATAACATCACTCATGACATCATCCACGTGATAATCTGATGCACATACTGATGCCCTAATATAGTGATGTCATCAGTGATGTTATTTGAGATGTCATCAGTGATGTCATCAGTGATGTCACTGACAATGTCATAAGTGATGTAATATGTGACATCATCAGCACTGCATTGCTGGCGCGAGAGTTATAGTTAGCTCAACTAACTATAACAGGCGAATTTCTCTGGTTTTATATGAGTTAAATGTCCAACTAACTATAACATCCCTGAAACCTATGTTTTTTTTGCGAATTTCATAGGTTTTTTAAATGCTAATTCCTAACTATAACGTCTGTAAAACCTATGGTTTTTGCAGTGAATTTCTAAGGTTTTTTAAATGTTAATTTCATATTTTAATATTTATAAAACCTATATTTTTTCTATTTTTATTTGTAATATTTTGGAACTCTATTATCCTTTTTTGTGACTTTAAAAATTATGTCATGTTTTATATCTTCCCCCAAAAATATGTATATCTTTTTTTTTGTTGAGAAAACTGCAGTCCCATACCGGTAGAGTACCAAGCTACATCACCACGCGAATCCTAGCCGCCATATTGCTAAACTCGTAAATGATGCGCATTTCGTATCCGATGGGTTTGTGGCACGACGTCCCGCGTAACATCATATACGTATAAGTTCGCGCCAGCTGCTACTTTGGTATCCGACAGTGACGCAGTACCAAGCCACGCGTAAATCATGTATGTATGGGGTCGCGCCCGCTGCGTGTTGCATATGCGACGAGTGCACGCTGCCAGGCCCTGTGTTACATCATAGACGTGTGGTGTCGCGCCAGGTACGCCATTCCCTCATTTTTTTATGTCTTAAAACTATATCTAAATAACTTTAAAGTGTATATGAGAGCAAGCGAAAATCTAAAATATTTTAAACATTTATATATTTCTAACTGTAATAAACTTCTATTATGATAAATATATTTTCTCAAAATCCCGTTGGGTGCGGCCTCCTTGCGCGCTCGATGCGCGATTGCTATGTGACCTTAAAAAAAAGCATTTGATCAGTTCATAACATTTCCCATTGTAACAGTTGGAGGACCACACTCATTTTAGTCATTCTCTCTACAGCGTTTGATGAGACACACCCCTTCTGCTTAGAGAGCTTTTTTGAAAACGTTTTATGCTGTGTACACATATATACTACACACAAAATGCAACGATCATCTTGATCAATATTCACGGTCTGTACATTAGCCTTCCACGTGTGATGGCAATGCATCTGAAACGTTACATCTAAAAACAAATGTGTGTTACACATTGCCCCTGGTGGGTGTGTGTGTGTGTGTGTGTGTGCACATGATTATGCTGCCTTTTGGCCTGGGTATTGGTGGCTCGAAGGGGTATCATCAGCCACGGGCAGAGTGCACATCCTAGATCACATGTGACAAACAGTAAAGAGTAAAGTGTAGATTTGTGTTGCAGTATGCTCTGTTGTCAGGCTTTACCAGTATAGTAGTGTGTCATATGTGAGTCTTTCAAATTCACATTTGACATGCATTGCTTAACTGTAATGTAATGAGCATTATCACTATGTATGACGGAGCCTCACTAATGATCCTCACTCCGTCCGAGCACATTCACATGTGTGCGCTTCGCGACAGCAACACTTTCAATAATACCGCACATCATTGACATGCGTCTCTGCGCATATCCACAAGCTTGACAACGACATGTGATGTTGTCCACTCAATGTTCTCGAACAGTATCTCATTAGCAAAAGTTGCTGCCCTCCCGGTACATGCTACATTAATGTAAATTGCGCATTCTGCGATGTCAAAACTGCAACAGAAACACACCTAAGTACACTTCCTGGCCAGGCGGGAACTGAACAATGCCCAGGTCCCCTGAAGAATTATTCACAACCCTACGCTGGCCTGGCGTACGTAAGCCCAGCCCACTTTGCGTACGTATAAATAGGATAACAATGACGCCATATGTCCCAGTTCTTCCACACGGCCTCAGGTTATATGGCCGCATCCACCTCGCATATCACAATGCATAATAAAAAAAAGGGTTCCATGAGATGTACACCATCCTGCAATCAACAGTACATATGAATTGTGAACATTGCTGCCCATCGTGTTTGGACACACAACAAGGACAGCAGGTGAGCAGTGGGGCCTGGGTGTAAAGGGGCTGCAATTGAGGGCAGTACTGCGGGAGGGGTGGGGTGCATCAGCCTGGGTGCGCAGGTGCGAACAAGCAATGTTGTTGTGCGTAATGATGTGATTTCTGACCTCATTCAGTCACATCTCTGTCTCATTTTAAGGACCTGCTGGACCGTACTGTAGGCCTGAGCCAGCGGACACCGCTGCCCTACAGACACGTGGCGTTGGCTTTTGGAACACTATAGTGAGCTAATTACCAAGTGTACATGCACACATTTTTGCGCCACTGCATTACACACACACATTATGCTTCTAGCATGCGCTCAGTTCCTTTGTATGTAAACGTTGGCATAACATTTTATTATTTAACCTTGTCTATTCTCGTATACTCCAACTCCTCTTTGAACCACGATTACCACTAACAGTTGGTAGATCGTACTTCAAGAAGAAAGGATGCACTCAACTGGTGTTCTCTATTTTTTTCCCCCCCACCCCCAAAAAAACCTTTATTGGGTCATCTTACAATACACGGCTCTTCGCCTACAACCCGGAGGCCGGCAGCAATCATCTAGCAGATAAACAGTGTACACAGCTGTTTGGCCAACAACCTCAGGGGCAGGCAGCGTATTTTCCCAAATTGTGAACTTAGTCAGGTATGGAATCTGCAGTAGCGTAACGCTCCATGGAGCGACGAATAGTTCAGCATCGACATCTCACATTGCTTCCGCAAGAGTCCCACAGCACAACCAGTCATATATAAATCATTTCCCCCCCTCGCACACACCGTCCAAGCCGCGCAGTGTAGGCATACAGCATGACTCTACCGTGCCCCCCCCCCAGTGTATCCCGATGTTGGTGACTTACTAAGTGCGAGCTGTCCTGTGCGGGGGTCCACATCTTTTAGTCTCAAACATTCTTCAAATGGGGCCCATATGTCCTTTGGCCTAGACCTTTCCGGCATCTGTTCCCAATAACCCTCAAGCTGATCTTTACAGTATACAACTGCCTTTACCCAGGCCACCGCTACCGGGGGTTGTCTCCTACGCCAGTGTATGGCTACCTGTCTCTTTGCCATCAGTAGCAGCATTGCCGTGAGTTTCCGTCGCTTCACCGGGATATCTCCCACATATCCCAATAGTGCCAGGCCAACCGTCCTCTCAACAGTGGTGCCTATTATGTGTTCAATGTGTGTTAGGACCTCCCCCCAGTAGCGGGAGATCTCCGTGCATTCCCATGCCATGTGTGTGAAGCGAGCGTTGTGCACATTGCATCTCCAGCACCTGTCATCATCTCTCAATCCCATACGGTGCATCTGAGCAGGCGTGCGGTACAAGCGATGCAAATAGTTAAAATAAATGAGCCTGAGCCTATAATTGGGCGACAGGTACTGCAGTTGGGCACAGCAATAAGACCACTGTTCCTCCGTAAGTTCCAGGCCCGCCTCTACATTCCAAGCCTCGCGCGATCTAGGACTTATGATAGGATTTTCCTTCTGTGTGATGCTATAAATGCGCGTGACTAACTTGTAAGGCGAGGCGTTTGCTATAACATTTTCAAACGCCGGTAGCTGAGGCGGCTCATTCGGGAAATCACCATAGGTGGCCTTGCACGCAGCTCGCAACTGGTAGTAGAGCAAGGTGTCGGACGCCGTGGGAGTCCCCGTGCCGCACATAGCCTGCAGCGTCAGAAATGTCCCTGTCGGGTATAGGTCCCTCCCTTTATGCAAGTTATGCGCCTGCGCTCTTTTCGCTACTGCTGCATCCATCAGCGGTGTCAGCAATGGATTGCTTCTCAAGGGCATCGACGGGGCGTACAGTTTGTCAATGTGTGCTCTATTCGCTATCTTTCTCCAAGCCCATCTCACATTTTCGGCGGTGTCTACATCTTGTCGTGGATTCTTGTAGGGGTGGAACACTGCCGTGTTTAAGGGGGTAGGGGAGACTCTGTCTATTTCAATCGCAACATGTGGCTGGTAGGGAATTGGATGTAACCAGTAATGTAGGTACTGTGCTTGCGCGCTGTAAGCATATAGTTCAAAGTCTGGAGCCCCTAAACCACCCTGTGATAGAGGCAAAGTCAACACTTGCCAGGAGATTCGAGGCTGCTTATCCGCCCATATCAGGACCAGCACCGCAGTGCGTAAGCGTTTGAAAAAGTGCACATTCAGGGGGATGGGCAGGTTCACAAAAAGATATAGCAGCTTGGGAAGTATGATCATCTTCGCTATGGCGATGCGTCCTGTCAGGGACAATGGAAGGTTTTTCCATCTAGCCACCTTACTCTCTACCCAGTCTATGGTTCTGCCATAGTTCAGCATCCATAGTTCCTGTACCGATCGGCTCAGCTGAACGCCCAGATAACGCACCCCTTCAGTCGCCCAACCTATAGGAAATTCCGAAGTAATCGGAGCCGTATCGTCAGTCAGGGGGAACATAGTGGATTTGGTCCAGTTACTCTGTATGCCTGTTAGACAGCCGTATCTAATAAATTCACGCATAATCGTGTCAAAGTTCTCCCGGGGGTTATTAAGATAGACAGTTATGTCGTCCGCGTATAGGGAAATAAGGATTCCCCTCGTAGTAAAGCCTATACTCTTCTGGGAGTGCTGCTGTCTCAATTTAGCTGCTAGGGGTTCCGTCGCGATGGAAAATAGCAGGGGAGACAGTGGGCAACCCTGCCTCGTGCCTCTGGTTATGCGGATAGGCTCAGATGTGCGCCCGTTCACACGGATCCTGGCAGAGGGGTCGGTATACAATAGCTGAATCTGTTTCAGGAACAGAGGGCTTAGACCTAGCCGCCGCAACAGGGTGAACAGGAAGCTCCACTCCAAGGAGTCAAACGCCTTAGTGGCGTCCAGTAGAGCCGCCGCTGCCTGCACGTGGGGGGCCAAGTAATGGAGCATACCAAAGAAAGCTCTCAGGTTATGCGCTGTGGATCTCCCAGAGACAAATCCCGCCTGATCTGTTAGTGCGATCTGCGGCACCATGGGTGTCAGTCGGTCCGCCAGCAGTTTAGCGTAAATTTTAGCGTCTAGATTAATAAGGGACAACGGGCGGTAAGAGTCCGCTCTAGTGGGGTCTTTATCTGGCTTCAGGATCATAATAATTATAGCTTCGCGAACAGTGGGTGGTAATCTACCGACCTCAAGTGCCTCCTGAAACATCCTATGCAGCCAGGGAGCCAGTAACTCAGCATATTCTTTATAAAAGGCTGCCGTTAGTCCGTCTGCTCCCGGTGCCTTGTCTCGTGGTAAGGCGCTTATTACCTTCTTAATATCTTCTATCGTGAACGGTAGCTCCATATACTGTCGTGCTCCGTCGTTAAACCACGCAAGGCATATCTCATCCAAGTATGTGGTCAGATCAGTCTGCGTCGGGGACACTTTAGAGGTGTACAGCTCCGCGTAGTAAGCAGTGAACTCCCTCAGAATGTCCGGTGGCGTGCGCACTATCTCATCCCCCATCGTCCGTAACTCGGCTACATAAGCGGTACCTCTCGGCGCTCGAAGTAAGTTAGCTAGGGTCCTACCAGGTCTATCACCTTCACCATATTTACGCGATTGTGCATGTTTATGTAGGTATGCTACTTCCCTTTCCGCCTCAGTGTGATATTCCGTGAGTTTGGATCTAATGTTCGCTAGTGTGTCGTGCGTTGGGCTGTCCATCTGCCTCCTCTCCAGGTCCTGTAGGTCTCTCTCTAGCCTCTGCAGGGTGTTTCGTATGTCTCGTAGTACCCCAGCTTTCAGAGCGATGCAATCTCCTCTCACAACAGCCTTAAACGCCTCCCACAGCACTTCGGGGGAGTCCACCGAACCCACATTTAACGTGAAGTACTCTTCGATCTTAGTTCTAAGGCCCTCGCGGAAAACCTGCTCCCTCAAGGCCTCAGATGGGAATCTCCACGTATAGGGCTGGGCGTACGCCGGGGGCACTCTGATGGTTATCAGTACAGGGGCGTGGTCCGACAGAGTGCGGGCGAGGTGTGAGGTCTCAGTCACCCACGCGTGCATGTCTCTTGTGAGTAGCCAGTAATCTAACCGTGACCATGCTCCCCTGTGGTGTGTCATACAGGTACCTTCTCTACGCATCGGGTTCGCCACTCTCCACGCATCTACCAGTAGGAGATCACTTATTATCTCATGTAGCAGTTTCGCAGCATTAGGATGGTGCGTACGCGAGGTACCCTGCCTGTCTAGTGTCGCAGATAGTGGGATATTGAAGTCTCCGCCCCACAGTATCGCTATAGGGCCTAGTTTCTGTAGTTCGTGCCATAGCTCACCATAGATCTCAGGGCTGTCTGTGTTAGGACCATATATATTTACTAGGGCAACAGTCGTGTTATGCAATGCTCCTACTAATATGAGGTATCTGCCCCCTCTGTCAGTAATCGTGGAATGTGTTCGCCAATGTAAGCCCCTCCTTATCATTATCGCCACTCCTCTAGCATATCTAGAAAACCCAGCCGCAGCGACCACCTCCCACCTCCTGCTCCTCAAAGAGGTCGTGTCTGTAGGGAGTAGATGTGTTTCTTGTAGCATACAGATGTCTATATCATGCCTCGCCAGGTATGCATGTGTGAGTCTAATTTTCCGGCGGTCATTTAGCCCTCTAACATTCCACGTGAGACATTTCAGAGTGTGTACGCAAGTGTCAGACGTGTGCGCCGCCATAGTGCAGGTAAATCAAGTACAACTGTGAGCGGCAGCCGCCAACACTGCGACCGCCTCCCAAATATGCCAGCCGGCAGTCCCAGATTGCTGGCGCAACACATCTCAAGCACGGCGCACATATCGTAAAACCGACAGTCACATCAGTCCATTTCAGTGGTATGCTTGACGACCCAAAAGATAACAGGAATGCTAACAACAACAATTTTCCCCTCCTCCCACCTCCCACACCAACCCCCCAACTAGGTTGTGTATCATGTTCCCCCCCACCCCAGCACACTTCCCTGACTGCAGTGCAGTCGCATCGATCAGGGATCAGTTCAACTAGATCAAAAACTGCGGGAATCATCCCAGAGGGCACGCAGGGGGACCACCTACTACCCTGTGCTCGTGACAGGGTGACCAAGCGCTGCTAGGAGCACCGCCTCCCCAGAACCCATCAAAACCATACCGTACATCATGTCAGATGAATAGTCCCGGTCTCCTCTCTCCGCCGCCATGTCTCTTTCCCTTATTCTGCAGCCCAGGCCCAGGCAGCGCGCCTCAGATAGTCAGCGCAGGGGGACATCATTCAACATCGCTGAGGTGGTCCGTCGCACTCTGCTCGCCCTGGTTTGTCTTTTGCTTTTGTTCTTTCACCAAGTGTTTAGCATATTGAAGTGTGGCTTTCGCATCAACAAAGAACGTCGGCTTCCCTGGACCCTGAACTCTCAATTTCGCTGGATAGATCAACGCATACTTCGTCCCCGTTTGCTGGAATATCTTCTTCGCAGGTATGAATTCCCTGCGGGCTGCCTGTACCTGGAGAGTGAAGTCCGGATATATTTCTATGTTGTTGCCATTATATTGAATCTTGCCTTTTTCCCTGGAAAGTCGCAGTATGGCGTCTCTGTCCCTGTAATTCAGGATTCGGGCCAGTATTGGCCTAGGCGGGGCACCCGGTTTTGGCGTCGGACCTAGCGATCTGTGCGCTCTTTCCACCAAGAACATTGAGGACAAGCCGTCGCCAAAGAGGTCTTTCAGCATGGTCTCCATGTATCGCTCCATGTTCCTGGGAGAAGCGCTTCCCATTGGGGCCCTCAGTACTGGCCATCTGAGCTTGGTCCGTCTCCTTCTCCTGCTGGCTGTGTAAAGATCTCGGTGTCATTATTGACTCTGAACTCACTCTCAAGGCCCAGGTGAGTGCCGTAACATCTTCCTGTATGTTCCAGCTACACAGGATACGGAAAGCCGCCCACCTCTTGACCCCTGAAGCTCTGCTACAAGTCCTAATAGCATTGGTGATGTCTCGTCTGGATTTCTCCAATTCCTTGTATCTTGGCCTCTCCAAATCCCTGCTGTCTAGGCTACAGATCATCCAAAACCAGGCTGCCAGACTGGCATTTAAAATCCACAGATGGCAGTCGGCCAAACCTTTACTACATCAACTACACTGGCTTCCAGTTAGTGAAAGAATAGCCTTCAAGGTTGGCTGCCTGGTCTTTAAAGCCTTGACTGGTCCCTCTCCTGTTTTCTTGAAGTCCATGGTTATCCCCTACTGCCCTCCTCGTACTCTGAGGTCCACTCACCTTCAGCTTCTAGTCACTCCCCGGTTTTAACTTATCAAATTAGGTGGCCGCAGCTTCTCCCATCTGGCTCCCAAGTTATGGAACTCTTTTCCACTCTCACTCAAGACCTCATATTCCCTCTTATCATTTAGGAAATCTTTAAAAACTCTGCTTTTCTCACATTCCCAATAAAATCCCTCTTGTACAGTCTCAGTGTCCTACCAGCGCCAGGAAACTCATGGTGACAGTGCGCTCAACAAATGCCCATTAACATAACATAACAGTATTGGCCTAGGCGGGGCACCCGGTTTTGGCGTCGGACCTAGCGATCTGTGCGCTCTTTCCACCAAGAACATTGAGGACAAGCCGTCGCCAAAGAGGTCTTTCAGCATGGTCTCCATGTATCGCTCCATGTTCGGGATGTCCGTAGATTCCGCCACGCCTGTGACGCGTACGTTATTCCGGCGCGATCTCGCTTCCAAATCCTCATTCTTTTGTTGTATCAGTTCCAGAACCTTATCCATGCCCCGAACCTTCTTTTCCAGCTCTGTCTGGCCCTCCTCAGTTTCAGTTACCCTAGTTTCCAGCACGCTCACCCTACCTTCCTGCTTATCCATGCGTCTAGTAATGCCATCCATTCGGGCAGCCAGGGTGTCCATCTTTGCGTCAATTGTCTGCAGGCTCGTTTTCAGGTCCTGAAACATGTTGCGAATATCCTCTGCTGGGACCTGCTGCGCGCCCTCAGTAGCCGGCTCTGAGTGGTCCTGGTCCGGAGCCTTCTGCTTTGTTTTGTCAAATGTAATTTTCGGTTGCCGTGTATCTGGCTTCCCCATGGTGTCACCAGACGCGACTATATGCGTCCTGCCCTGCAATCCGTGCCACGCAGTCGACCAGCTCGGGCACTAGCACTCCACTCGTGTAAGCAGCTGTCTGTGGCAGTACAGTCGTCACCTGTCTGTGGGTCATCGCAGGTCACACCACGCGCCTGCCTCTCAGACCTCGCCACCGGTTAGGCACGCGCTATTATGGCCATGTTCCTCCCTCCACTGCCAGCAATGTTCATCAAAAAGCTAAACCAGGGGCCACGCGTCCCGGGCCCCTAAGCAGTGTCCGATCCCAAGGCACAGCTCACCTGGGGCCAGATGTAGGTAATTCTATTTTACCGACTCATAAATACCGAATTTTACCGATTCGGTATTTATGAATCGGTAAAATAGAAGTACCGAGATGTAGGTAAATCCAGATGTGGATTTACCGAATCTTTAAAAGTCGGTATTTACCGATTCGGTAAATACCGACCGGTAATGCCCCATTCATTCCTATGGGCTTTGAAGCCCATAGGAATGAATGGGGCATTACCGGTCGGTATTTACCAAATCGGTAAATACCGAATTTGACAAGGGTGCAGGGGGTGTCACTTTGACACCCTCTAGCACCCCCAAAAAAGGTTCAGGGGCCATATGGCAGGCATACCTGCCCTAAGGGCAGGTCTGCCTGTCATATGGCACAGGTGTGCATGCACACATGTGCATGCACACCTGAATCGGTATTTTAACATCAAATACAATTTGATGGTAAAATACCGATTTTGTAGGCCTTGTGGGACTCAGAAGAGTCCCACCTACATATCAATTTTACCGATTCGGTAAATATACTGGTCGGTAAATTTACCGACCGGTATATTTACCGAATCGGTAAAATTACCGATTTTCCCTGTTTACCTGCCCCTACATCTCGGTAGCCAAATACCGGTCGGTAACGGCCGAATTCGGCCGTTACCGACCGGTATTTGGCTACCTACATCTGGCCCCTGATGTCTCTGCACCCCTGCTGTCAGTTCAGGCAGTCGTTTGTAGGAGTCTGCAGCAGAGCTCACGTCGCCAACAGTCAGCAGGGAAGGACAATGCAAGCCGACTGTTCCCAAAATGGCGGCTTGGTTGCGACTCCTCTCGCGGGAGAAACAGCAGCGGCCTCTTCTGCGCTGCTGAGTCTGGGCAGCTCAACTAATTCCACAGGAGTCCGGGGCAGCTCCCCTTCACCCTCGCCACTGCCCGCTCAGAGCCAGCCGAATGTAGCGAAGCTCAGCAGAGGGGTGCTCGCCTTCCTGCCTTCCCTTGTAACGGCCGTTACGTCCCGCTCTGAGTCTTCGGCCGGAAGGTCCCTTGTAGCAGCGCGCCCCCAGACCCGTGGCAGTCGGCGGGGTCTCGCTTCGGCCAGCTATCGTTATCCTACCCCAGAAGTCAGCTAATGTCCGCAGCAGTTTTCGGCACTTCCGCTGCCCCAGCCTCTTTACTCCCGGGTTGGTTGTAAATCCAGTCCCCGGCTCAGCTCGCTCGTGCAAGCCGCGCCCGTTCAGCCAGTCTCCGGGCAGCGGAGCTGTTTACACGCGGTGCAGGGATCCGGCACCGTCAGGGAGGAGACCGGAGGATCAGCGAGACCGGTAGGCACTTCGGGGGTCCAAGGCGCAGTGTCAGTTGTTAGGATTAATGTCGGATTTGTAGCTTGGTCGGCGGAGCCGCCGAGTTAAGCGGCCATGTCGCTCGGTGGTCAGACCACGCCCCCTCCAACTGGTGTTCTCTATTAAGCTTGAAAACCTTCCTTTACCTCAAGACGTTTCCAACATTATATTATTTCTCCCTTTTCAGACACTGACTTGCTTGCGCCAAAATGGGCGGAGCGGCTGCTCACCCCGTCATGATGCCCTGGGCATTCTGACACCTTCCATCGTGGTATCAAGACACCGTCCCCGACCGGAGACCTGCTGTGCCACCCTGACAGAGGCACCCCGGATTCGATGGACACACCGGTGGTGGCAGGTGAGCAGTGAAGCCTCGGTGCACAGGAACTGCAATTCAGCACAGTGCAAGGGAAGGGGCTGGGGTGCAGCAGCCTGGGTGCACAGGTGCAGGCAAGCGATGTTACAGTAGATAATAATGTAATCTCTGGCCTCATTCATATCTGTTTCATTTTAAGGACTGGCTGGACTGCAGTCTTTCTCACGGACCCCAGCGTCCCAGACACACGGGTGACGGGAGGTGAACAGTGAGGTCTGGGTGCAACGCTATGTCTCCTCTTCCCTCTGTTCTTTTGACTCTCCCTCTCCTTCTCCTTTCAACCCACTCACTCTCTGTCCCATTCTCACTATCTTCCTCTCATTCTGACTACCTTTCTTTTTCTCTTGGACATGGCACACATACTTATGTTTCTTTTTTGTCTTGCAGATTTTGTACGCTGCTTCCGGAGGAGTCCCACCCACTTATTTAATGTTATATTGTTGTTTGTTCGAATAAAGTTGCGATTCCATTTATTTGTGTTATTTTAATAAAGGTTATTTTTTTACCAATAAATAAGTGAGTGTATGAGTCTTCTTTTTCTGACAACACTTGTCTGTAGTTTATTGTGAAAATCGGCTGTTTATAGGAGGTTATGAGGGAAAACATTTGTAATTTTGCGGTGCACCTACCAAATATAAACCAACAGACTATTACATAAATGAAGCCTCCGTAATTCTACAACTGCAAGGGTTCTATGAGTGTATCACTTTATAACACCTTGAGTACTGCACTTGTGATTACAGAACAAATAAGGCACTGCCTAGAGCCACCAAGGCTTCAGGGACTGACGAGGCCCACCCTGCATATTTAAGTAAAGCCCCGGAGGGTGGTGACCCCCGGACTTGAGTTGGCCTCAAAGCCACCCGAACAATTAGTAAACAATGCCTGGGGACGTGGTGATCTCCTAGGCTGTGAAACGTCTCTGTGCCCTCCCGCGCCTAATTTACATGTGAGATTAAGGTCCTCAGTGCTACAGAGACCCCGCAATATAATAATAGGATTGGCCCCGGAACATTACCCACCAGGCGGCTCCTTTAAATGAACAGGTGAGACCCAGCTTCATTTTTTTTCTTAATTTTTACTATCCGAATCCGCTCTATTAAAGCGATACAAGGTTTTCCTCCTCTCGCTTCAACGAGACAAACAAGGATTTGCTATCACAGGGTGGAAGTCATGCACCCGCCCTCTAAAAGCAAACATAAATGTCCCGCAGATGCACACCCCGGGACATTGTATGAGCTGCACCTGGGAGATGGCGCTCCCTAGGACCATGATGCATTGGTTACTGAATAACTACAGAATTAGTATAAATGCATACTAACACTACTTGCAGAAGTGTAGTACAGCGACCAGAATGTACTGAAGAGGCAGAGGAAGCCCAAAATCTGAAAATATAAATCCTAACAGAGGTCGGATGACATAGTTTAATGAGCCGACGACCCTGATATGAGTAAAAACAACTTCACGAAGAAAACGGGTCTTCAGCACAACGCAAGCAAGCTCAAAATATTGGTGAGGGCTGCCTTCTTTTTACCTTCTCCCGCTTGTCGCCAAATTTATGTAGTGAAGAGGCAGACAGCAGTGGATCCATTAAGTAGATTTATTGCAGGAAAATAAGACAGCTTAAATAGCCATCAACAGGAGCAGACAGCAAGGCAACCGTCTTCTCCAGCTTCGTGTACAAACTCCCCAAGGTTCCCCTCATGACAGCCCTACATTCTAACATTAAATACTTACATTCTACTAGCATTACATACTAACATTTTACTATGACTTACATTACAATGCTACACAGAGCACGTGACTTTACAGCAATGAGCTCATGGTTTCATCCACGAATATTGAGACCGGTAGGGATGAGTAATTCGCTTCCCACTCCCTGTATTGTATAAACGCAAACTAACACTACTACCACAGGTATGCTGCACCGCCCAGAGCACATCACTTTACAGATTTAGGCTCTCGATTTAGGCTCACGGTTTAATCCCCCAGTCTTCACACCACTAGGGGTGAGTAGTTCGCTTCCCACTCCCTGTATAGTATAAACGATACTAACACTACTTACACAGTTATACTACAGTGGCCAGTATGCTACAGCACCCGGAGCCTATCACTTTACAGCAATCAGTTCAGTTTGATCCCCAAGTCTTCACACCGGTAGGAGCGAGTACTTCACTTCCGGTATAGTATAAACGCACTGTAGTGGTCAGTAGTTCGCTTCCCACTCTCTGTATGGTATAAACGCCTACTAACACTACTTGCACAAGTATGCTACAAGGACCAGAGCACATGCCCAAATATCGATATCTGTAAATTTTGATATTTTTCCAAAACAACTGAACGGATTTACACCAAATAAACAAAAGCGTGCTTTCTAGACCAAGACCCTTCTCCCTGCCAAATTTGGGGTAATTCCGTTCACCCATTTGACCTGTAGTCTTGTCTAAAGTTTCCTATGGAAATTGCATAGAGAAAACACGTTTTGGGATCCCCCTTTTTTCTCGCCCCCCCTTGACGAATCACCCCCAAACTTTCAACAAAAGAGCTGATATGAACACAGAATTAGTTTGGAACATTTCATGAAGATTCATCAAACGACGCCAAAGTTATAAGCAAAACAAAAAATGCTCTTCCTAGGGAAACTTGGTCCTAACTATAACTACCTACTGGCGTCAAGACCACAGGAATCCTCCTCGCCTTACGAACCACGGACATGGACCAGAAGGTAGTGCAAATTAATTTATTCCTAGTATATCGCCATAACATTTCTGCTTGTCTGAGCCTTGCTCACATGACAATGTATCAATGCTGATCTCCCAATTTAAAGTGACAGTGCAAATTCGAAACGATCACGTGAGAGGTACGTTCATGGCTATGGAAAAGTTACAATCTTCCGTTGTAGTTCTCCATTTCAAATAATAGTGCAAAATGACATGGCATAAATAATGGCGTAATAACCCATGAGGAATAACAATTAATGAGTCTTAATCATTTCACTTTGAAAAACACTCACCGGAGCATCCACTTTCGCTGCTGCTGGCCACGACGGGGGATAACGTGCTGTGTGCAGAGGGGACCGCCATTGCCGCTGAGGTTGCCGGGGGGAACAGAGAACTACCTTCCCCACCATCCCTTGCGGCCGGTGACGCCGCGTTACGCGCTAGAAGGTGCTTAAAGACCTTCACGGCCTCCCGCAGCGCGGGACGCGCGCGGGCGAAGCCCGGGCAAAGGACGGGCCCGCCCGCGCCCGTCAAAGCCAGGATAAGGCAGGGCAGGGCTACATCTC
This sequence comes from Lissotriton helveticus, assembly GCF_964261635.1. NCBI lineage: Eukaryota > Metazoa > Chordata > Amphibia > Caudata > Salamandridae > Lissotriton > Lissotriton helveticus. Next base: position 218,103 of record NW_027611789.1, read on the forward strand.
TTACATCTAAATATCGAATTGCCCCCCATTTAACAGTGGAACACTGACACCGGACGGTGGTTAGTGACAGTTGATTGATTCTTGATTCTTAATGGCTCCTCTTTATTTCTAAGCGGCGCTTGTACATTACTATTCTCGCCTTATTCCTTGTCATTTAATTGTCAGTGACTATGAGTAAGACTGGTGACAAGGGGGTGGGGGTCTCACGGGTAGTGGGTACACTTGATTCCTTTTTGATAAGAGCGGAGTCTGTCCTATGCCGGGAAATTGAGCTAACTCAAAGACGTTTGTCCTTGGAACATCGCCGCTCTTCTATTGGTGTCCCTGCTATTGGCCAATAGTGCTGTCAGAGCCAGATGCACTGGAGGCCACCAGAGATGATCAGATGGTCATACCATCCCCTCAGGCCCCATTAATGCCTTTATTGGAGCCACCAGAAGCAGACTCTCCCGCTACACCCCCTTCTCCCCCTAAAATCTGGACTCGGCAACAACGCATGATTCAAGCAAACCGGGTGATACACTTGTAAACGTAACCTCAGTTAAGAGGAAGGCAGGTAGTATACCGGCCGCACTACAACAGGCGAGCAAAGTGTCCAAAAAAGGGGGTGGCACACGGGGAAATAAGGGAAGTGCGGGGGAGGCGGTTGGTACAAGCATACTTACTGTGATGGATAGAAGCTCTCAGGTAGGACTGGAGCAGATGATGTCTGACCTGGAGAACCGAATTGTTTTAAAAATTGAGGAGAAGTTATTAGAACTTTTGGGACCCTTCTCCAGTAAACTTTCCAAGTTAGACACCAGGCTCGAGAAGATTGAACAGCAGCTGATGTGCCCAGCAGTTAATCGACAGAGTGGTAGCCCTAGTATATCTAATGCTCCGTCTGGGCCCACGGGGTCTGAGTTGATGCAGACTCGCACAGTGGTTGATACTGGGGGCGCTGTACTCTCTGAGGCAGCGGTGTCAAATTTAACCGATAATTCGAGTCTGCCACCCAATGTAGCCACAAGGGAAGGTTCAAGGGTCATTAAAACTAAGCTTATGGGCCAGGGGACCCATGCACATCAGTTTACCCCAGACAGGATAAACCTCCCCCCTGAGGCAACTCCATATCACTGTTATCTTGACAAACGTCCCCCCTCTACAGAGCGGTGTGAAAGAACATTGGATGTCACTGCGTAACAAGGCGCTACACCATGTAAACAACTTGACTGGTAAAATCTTTAGAGGAGATTGTGTTATACTGAATTTTGCCTCATCACAGATTGTGAAACTGATCCTGGAGAGGGCGGGCACAAGGCATGGCTTAGAGGAGGGCATTGGTTTGGTTCCCCTAGGGTTTTTTTATAGAAATTTTGCAACTGTGTCTGATGCCATGTCAGCGCATAGATACCCACCAACGGGGAAAGGTCCTTATGATTTTTCTGTACCCGTTCAAAACAGATTTGATGTCTTCTCAAATCTGGAGGATATTGAGTGACTAGTAACCCCAGAAGCAATACCCACTGTTGCCCACTCATCTGAGGCCCAAAGAAAGGTACTATCAGCGTTAAGCATTTCCCCCACAGAGAGAGTGGGCCCGATTGATTTTAAGGTAGGCATTAAGTTCCTAACTTGGAACATTGCAGGCCTTAAAAACAAACTAGATGATCCTATCTGGAGAAAATCCTTATGTGGGGCTGATATTATTGGGTTACAGGAAACATGAGATACTGATAACTTGCTTAGCCTAGACGGTTATACAACCCACTATATTCCAGCTGTTGCCTCCAGCATGGGGAGGGCAAAGGGTGGGTTGGTAACATTGTTTTCGGCCAGCATCCCAGGTACACATACCCAACTGGACACAGGGTCACCACACTGCCTGGCAGTGCAAATTGCATGTAATACTGCGGGCACTATTCTGATTAGTAACTTTTATAACTCCTTTGACAGAGCTACCACAACTGAACATCTTGTTGAGCTTAATTACTTTCTCGAAAATTATAGAGAAGCCAACAAAAACTCTTGTGCTACTATTGTTCTAGGAGATTTCAATATTCATTTTTGTCCTGATAAATGTCAGGTGATGGATTGCTTAGGCCCCTCAGATCAAGGAGATATCCATTTTGAGCATTCTGCTCAAGGAAAATTCCTTGAAACCCTATTAGCAGACAACGGCCCAATACTCCCCTGTCTGTGGAAAGAGGATGTACCCACTTTTAAAGGGAATGGAACACTCTCTATTATTGACTACATTTTTATTAGCTCTACACTGTGTGAAAAGATTCATGGTTACTCAGCTATTTGTCCTACCTTTAGCGACCATAACCCGGTGGCTCTTATTATGACGGATTTGATCGACAAACCAGAGTTATGTTATAGGAGGAGGGATAAGTCAGATATCCGTCCGATGGACCAGGCCCGTAGAATTAGATGGTGTGGAGTAGTACCGGGAGATTTTCACACCAATCTATTAATTAAGGTTGGAACAGAGATGCACACCTGTATGAATGTGCAAGCGGGGGATAAGGAGGTGTTAGAGGCATACATCAAAATTTGTTCCCAAATCTCGGATGACCTTAAACGTCCGGGCAAGGTGAAAGAGCCTGCTGGGGAGGGTTGGTTCAACCACAACTGTTCGATAGCTCATCGAAATTTAATGGCGGCCCTGAAACATAATCCAGTGGACAAGCCCGCTGTGGCGTCTTTAAGGAAAGTCTACAAAGACACCATGGAAACCAGAAGACGAGAAATCAGAGACCAGGCCTGGGATGAACTAACCTCCACTGATGTTCTAAAAAATAGTTCCAAATTCTGGGCAGTGGTCAATAAACCTTTTTTCCATGACCCCTGTAATGGCCAATTAGATTGTGGAATACAGGAACAGGTATGGTGTTCCTATTTTAAATCAGTCTACGAAGGGAATGACGCGGGGGGTGTGGTAGCATCCCTACCCATTGAGGATCCCTATACTTTATCGGTGACAGAGGTGGCTGAGGCCATCTGTAAGATGACAAGCAATAAGGCCCCCGGCCCAGATGGCGTTCCAGCCGACCTTTTTAAATCGGATGTCAAGACCTGGTCAAAGGTTTTATCTAATGTTTTAACAGGGTATGCAAATCAGGCATACCGGGTACATGGTCTGAATCAGTCATAGTACCCATTTTTAAAAAGGGAAATAGAGGGGAACCCAGTTGTTATCGCCCCATCTCCCTTATTGACTCTGCTGTCAAAGTCCTCGGTCGGGTGGTTCTAGCTAAACTCACAGGATGGTTGGCTGATACAAATACCCTTTCAGTTTGCAATTTGGGTTTAGGAAAGGGCGAGGCACAATTGATCAAAGCCTCAACCTCCAACTTTTAATCAGTGGCATAACGAAACTTGAGGGGGCCCCCCTGAAAACTACATGGAGGGGGCCCCCCCAATCCTCGTGCCATTCTAGAGCTCTCAGGCCAGCGACCCGCCATATTGCAGGGGTGCGGGCGATTGTTACGCCACTGTCACCTATACAGCCGTTATAAGTAACCCTGGATGGTGGAGTTAAAGGTTGGGCGTAGTCCATTCATTACAGGGTCCCTGCCATCAGTAGGCCGGTGAAGTTTGCCCAATTTTAGGTGGGTTTCCTGTTGCAGACTCCTGTCATGATATACAACATCGGGCCCACTCATCGTTCAGTTTTGACAAAAGTGCATCCACTGCTCCTTCTCATTTCCGTTTTAAAACATTAGACAATGCGACAATGCAGTATTTCAAAAGCAGATGTAACTACAAAGAGCACATTTTGATAATACCTTTTTATTAGTAGACAATAGCAATCTTGAGAGGCATTGCATAGCTTCATACACACTTTGACCCCAATTCCATCACAGTCTCTCTCTCTGTCTCTCTCACTCTCTCTCTCTCTGTCAGTCAGTTTCTCTCTCTCAGTCAGCCAGTCTCTCTCTCTGTCTCTCTCTCTCTCTCTGTCAGCCAGTCTCTCTCTCTCAGTCAGCCAGTCTCTCTCTCTCAGTCAGCCAGTCTCTCTCTCTGTCTCTCTCTCTGTCAATCAGTCTCTCTCTTAGTCAGGCTCTCTCTTAGTCAGTCTCCTTCTGTCAGTCTCTCTGTCAGTCTCTCTGTCAGTCTCTCTGTCAGTCTCTCTGTCAGTCTCTGTGTTAGTCTCTCTCTCTCTCTCTCTCTCAGCCTCTCTCTCAGCATCTCTCTCTCAGTCAGTCTTCCAGACAGTCTCTCTCTCCCTCTGTCAGTCTCTCTGTCAGTAATTCTCTCTCGCAATCAGCCAGTCTCTCTCAGTCACTCTCTCTGTCAGTCTCTCTCTCTGTCAGTCAGTCTCTCTCTGTGAGTATCTATCAGTCAGTCTCCATGTCAGTCAGTCTCTCTCTCTCTGTCGGTCAGTTTCTCTTTCTCTGTCAGTCTCTCAGTCTCTCTCTCTCTGTCAATCAGTCTCTCTCTCAGTCAGTCTCTCTCTCTCTCTGCCAGTCTCTCTCTCTCTGCCAGTCTCTCTCTCAGCCAGTCCCTCTCTCAGCCAGTCAGCCTCTCAGCCAGTTAGTCTCTCTCTCTCTTAGTCTCTCTCTCTGTCAATCAGTCTCTCTCTCAGCCAGTCAGTCTCTCAGTCGCTCTCTCTCTTAGTCTCTCTCTCTCAGTCAGTCTCTCTCTCTCCCCCAGTCAGTCAGTCTCTCTCTACCTTAGTCAGTCTCTCTCTGTCAGTCTCTCTCTCTGTCAGTCTCTCTCTCTGTCAGTCTCTCTCTCTGTCAGTCTTTCTCTCAGCCAGTCAGTCTCTCAGCCAGTCAGTCAATCTCTCAGCCAGTCAGTCAGTCTCTCCCAGTCAGTCAGTCTCTCCCAGTCAGTCAGTCTCTCTACCTTAGTCAGTCTCTCTCTGTCGCTCCACTCAGCCGCTCCACTCTGTCGCCCCACTCTGTCTCTCTCTACCTCCACTCTCTCTACTCTCCACTCTCTCTACTCTCTCTACTCTCCACTCTCTCTCCACTCTCTCTACTCTCCTCTCTCTCTCTCTCTCCACTCTCTCTCTCTCTCTCTCTACTCTCCTCTCTCTCTACTCTCCTCTCTCTTTACTCTCCACTCTCTCTACTCTCCACTCTCTCTACTCTCCACTCTCTCTACTCTCTCCACTCTCTACTCTCCACTCTCTCTCTCTCTACTCTTCACTCTCTCTACTCTCCTCTCTCTCTACTCTCCACTCTCTCTACTCTCTCCCCTCTCTACTCTCTCCACTCTCTCCACTCTCCCCACTCTCTCCATACTCTCCTCTCTCTCTCTCTCCACTCTCTCTCTCTCTCTACTCTCCACTCTCTCTCCTCTCCTCTCTCTCTACTTTCCACTCTCCCTACTCTCCACTCTCTCTACTATCCACTCTCTTCTCTCTACTCTCTCTACTCTCTCCACTCTCTCCACTCTCTCCACTCTCCACTCCTCCATACTCTCCTCTCTCTCTCTCTCTCTCCACTCTCTCTCTCTCTACTCTCCACTCTCTCTACTCTCCTCTCTTTCTACTCTCTCCACTCTCTCTACTCTATCCACTCTCTCTCTCTCCACTCTCACTCTCTCCACTCTCACTCTCTCTACTCTCACTCTCTCTACTCTCTCCACTCTCTCCACTCTCTCTAATCTCCTCCTCTACCCACTCTCTCTCTCTCCACTCTCACTCTCTCTACTCTCTCTCTCTCCACTCTCTCCACTCTCTCTCTCTACTCTCCTCTCTCTCTACTCTCCTCTCTCTCTAAACTCCACTCTCTTGCTCTCTCTCTCTCTCACTCTCTCTCTCTCTCTCCACTCTCACTCTCTCTACTCTCCACTCTCTCTACTCTCCACTCTCTCCACTCTCTCCACTCTCTCTACTCTCTCTACTCTCTCCACTCTCTCCACTCTCTCCACTCTCTCCACTCCCCACTCTCTCTACTCTCTGTACTCCCTCCACTCTCCACCTCCCACTTTCTCCACTCTCCACTCTCTCCACTCTACTCTCTCTACTCTCACTCTCTCCACTCTCTCTCTCCACTCTCTCCACTCTCACTCTCTCTACTCTCACTCTCTCCACTCTCACTCTCTCCACTCTCCACTCTCTCTACTCTCCACTCTCTCTACTCTCCACTCTCTCCACTCTCCACTCTCTGCACTCTCTCTACTGTCTCCACTCTCACTCTCTCCACTCTCTCTACTCTCTCCACTCTCCTCCACTCTCTCCACTCTCTCTACTCTCTCCACTCTCTCCACGCTCTCCACTCTCTCCATACTCTCCTCTCTCTCTCTCTCTCCACTCTCTCTCTCTCTACTCTCCACTCTCTCTACTCTCCTCTCTCTCTACTCTCTCCACTCTCTCTACTATCTCTACTCTCTCTCTCTCCACTCTCACTCTCTCCACTCTCACTCTCTCTACTCTCTCCACTCTCTCCACTCTCTCTAATCTCCTCTCTCTCTCCACTCTCACTCTCTCCACTCTCACTCTCTCTACTCTCACTCTCTCCACTCTCTCCACTCCCTGTCTCCACTCTCCCACTCTCCCTCTCTCTCTACTCTCTCTCTCTCTCCCTCTCTCTACTCTCCACTCTCTCTCTCCACTCTCTCTCTCTCCCTCTCTCTCTACTCTCCACTCTCTCCACTCTCTCCACTCTCTCTACTCTCTCTCTCCACTCTCTCTCTCTACTCTCCACTCTCTCTCTACTCTCCTCTCTCTCTCTCCACTCTCTCTCTCTACTCTCCACTCTCTCTACTCTCCACTCTCTCTACTCTCCACTCTCTCTACTCTCCACTCTCTCTACTCTCTCCACTCTCCACTCTCTCTACTCTCCACTCTCTGCACTATCTCTCTCTCTCCACTCTCTCTCTCTCTC
>NW_027611790.1:0-17000 GCF_964261635.1 Lissotriton helveticus
TGTGACAGCTATGTGGGCTGTGAGAGCTGTATGGGCTGTGAGAGCTGTGAGAGCTGTGAGCTATGAGAGCTGTATGGGCTGTGAGAACTGTGAGAGCTGTGTGGGATGTGAGCTGTGTGGGCTGTGAGGGCTGTGTGGGCTGTGAGGGCTGTGTGAGCTGTGAGAGTTGTGTGGGCTGTGAGTTGTGTGGGCTGTGTGGGCTGTGAGAGCTGTGAGAACTGTGTGGGCTGTGAGGGCTGTGAGGGCAGGTTGGTCTATGAGGGATGTGAGGGCTGTGAGCCCTGTGAGAGCTGTGAGGCCTGTGAGAGATGTGTGGGCTATGATAGCTGTGTGGGCTGTGAGAGCTGTGTGGGCTGCGGGGGCTGTGAGGGCTGTGAAGCCTGTGAGAGCTGTGTGGGCTGTGACAGCTGTGTGGGCTGTGAGAGCTGTGTGAGCTGTGAGAGCTGTGTGGGCTGTGAGAGCTGTGAGAGCTATGTGGGCTGTGAGAGCTATGTGGGCTGTGAGAGCTGTGTGGGCTTTGTGGGCTGTGAGAGCTGTCTGGGCTGTGTGGGCTGTGTGGGCTGTGAGGGCTGTGAGGGCTGTGAGGCTTGTGAGAGCTGTGTGGGCTGTGAGAGCTGTGTGGGCTGGGAGAGCTGTGTGGGCTGTGAGAGCTGTATGGGCTGTGGGAGCTGTGTGGGATGTGAGCTGTGTGGGCTGTGAGGGCTGTGTGAGCTGTGCTAGCTGTGTGGGCTATGAGAGCTGTGTGGGCTGTGTGGGCTGTGAGAGCTGTGAGAGCTGTTTGGGCTGTGAGAGCTGTGCAGGCTGTGAGCTGTGTGGGCTGTGAGAGTGTGGGCTGTGAGAGCTGTGAGAGCTGTGAGAGCTGTGTGGGCTGTGAGAGCTATGTGGGCTGTGAGGACTGTGTGGGCTATGAGAGCTGTGTGGGCTGTGAGGGCTGTTAGAGCTCTGTGGGATGTGAGCTGTGAGGGCTGTGTCAGCTGTGAGAGCTGTGTGGGCTGTGAGAGCTGTGTGGGCTGTGAGAGCTGTGTGGGCTGTCAGAGCTGTGTGAGCTGTGTGGGCTGTGTGGGCTGTGAGAGCTGTGTGGGCTGTGAGAGCTGTGTGGGCTGTGAGGCCTGTGAGGGCTGTGTGGGCTGTGAGGGCTGTGAGGCCTGTGAGAGCTGTGTGGGCTGTGAGAGTTGTGTGGGCTGTGAGAGTTTTGTGGGCTGTGAGAGCTGTGTGGGCTGTGAGAGCTGTATGGGCTGTGAGAGCTGTGTGGGATGTGAGCTGTGTGGGCTGTGATGGCTGTGAGCTGTGCTAGCTGTGTGGGCTATGAGAGCTGTGTGGGCTGTGTGGGATGTGAGAGCTGTGAGAGCTGTGTGGGCTGTGAGAGCTGTGCAGGCTGTGAGAGCTGTGTGGGCTGTGAGAGTGTGGGCTGTGTGGGCTGTGAGAGCTGTGAGAGCTGTGTGGGCTGTGAGAGCTGTGTGGGCTGTGTGGGCTGTGAGGACTGTGTGGGCTGTGAGAGCTGTGTGGGCTGTGAGGGCTGTGAGAGCTCTGTGGGATGTGAGCTGTGTGGGCTGTGAGGGCTGTGTCAGCTGTGAGAGCTGTGTGGGCTGTGAGAGCTGTGTGGGCTGTGAGAGCTGTGTGGGCTGTGAGAGCTGTGAGAGCTGTGTCGGCTGTGAGAGCTGCGTGGGCTGTGTGGGCTGTGAGAGCTGTGTGGGCTGTGTGGGCTGTGAGGGCTGTGAGGCCTGTGAGAGCTGTGTGGGCTGTGAGAGCTGTGTGGGCTGTGAGAGATGTGTGAGCTGTGAGAGCTGTGTGAGCTGTGAGAGCTTTGTGGGCTGTGTGGGCTGTGAGAGCTGTGTGGGCTGTGAGAGCTGTGTGGGCTGTGAGAGCTGTGTGGGCTGTGAGAGCTGTGTGGGCTCTGTGGGCTGTGAGAGCTGTGTGGGCTGTGAGAAGCTGTGTGGGCTGTGAGGGCTGTGAGGCCTATGAGAGCTGTGTGGGCTGTGAGAGCTGTGTGGGCTCTGTGGGCTGTGAGAGCTGTGTGGGCTGTGAGAGCTGTGTGAGCTGTGAGGGCTGTGAGGCCTATGAGAGCTGTGTGGGCTGTGAGAGCTGTGTGGGTTGTGTGGGCTGTGAGAGCTGTATGGGCTGTGAGAGCTGTGAGAGCTGTGTGGGCTGTGTGAGCTGTGAGAGCTGTGTGGGCTGTGAGAAGCTGTGTGGGCTGTGAGAGCTGTGAGAGCTGTGTGGGCTGCGAGGGCTATGTGAGCTGTGAGAGCTGTGTAGGCTGTGAGAGCTGTGTGGGCTGTGTGGGCTGTGAGAGCTGTGCGAGCTGTGTGGGCTCTGAGAGCTGTGCGGGCTGTGAGAGCTGTGTGGGCTGTGAGAGTGTGGGCTGTGTGGGCTGTGAGAGCTGTGAGAGCTGTGTGGGCTGTGTGGGCTGTGTGGGCTGTGAGAGCTGTGTGGGCTGTGAGAGCTGTGTGGGCTGTGTGGGCTGTGAGAGCTGTGTAGGCTGTGAGAGTGTGGGCTGTGAGAGCTGTGCGGGCTGTGAGAGCTGTGTAGGCTGTGAGAGTGTGGGCTGTGTGGGCTGTGTGGGCTGTGAGAGCTGTGTGGGCTGTGAGAGCTGTGTGGGATGTGAGCTATGTGAGCTGTGTGGGCTGTGAGGGCTGTCTGAGCTGTGAGAGCTGTGTGGGCTGTGAGAGCTGTGTGGGCTGTGAGAGCTGTGAGAGCTGTGTGGGCTGTGAGAGCTGTGTGGGCTGTGTGGGCTGTGAGAGCTGTGAGGGCTGTGAGAGCTGTGTGGGCTGTGAGGCCTGTGAGGGCTGTGTGGGCTGTGAGGGCTGTGTGGGCTGTGAGAGTTGTGTGGGCTGTCAGAGTTGTGTGGGCTGTCAGAGTTGTGTGGGCTGTCAGAGTTGTGTGGGCTATGAGAGGTGTGTGAGCTGTGAGAGCTGTGTGGGCTGTGAGAGCTGTGTGGGCTGTGAGGGCTGTGAGCTGTGAGAGCTGTGTGGGCTGTGAGAGCTGTGTGGGCTGTGAGAGCTGTGTGGGCTGTGAGAGCTGTGTGGGCTCTGTGGGCTGTGAGCTGTGTGGGCTGTGAGAGCTGTGTGAGCTGTGAGGGCTGTGAGGCCTATGAGAGCTGTGTGGGCTGTGAGAGCTGTGTGGGTTGTGTGGGCTGTGAGAGCTTTATGGGCTGTGAGAGCTGTGAGAGCTGTGTGGGCTGTGAGGGCTGTGTGAGCTGTGAGAGCTGTGTAGGCTGTGAGAGCTGTGTGGGCTGTGAGAGCTGTGCAAGCTGTGTGGGCTGTGAGAGCTGTGCGGGCTATGAGAGCTGTGTGGGCTGTGAGAGTGTGGGCTGTGTGGGCTGTGAGAGCTGTGAAAGCTGTGTGGGCTGTGAGAGCTGTGTGGGCTGTGAGACCTATGAGAGCTCTGTGGGCTGTGAGAGCTGTGTGGGTTGTGTGGGCTGTGAGAGCTGTGTGGCTGTGAGGGCTGTGCGAGCTGTGTAGGCTGTGAGAGCTGTGTGGGCTGTGTGGGTTGTGAGAGCTGTGCGAGCTGTGTGGGCTGTGAGAGGTGTGTGGGCTGTGAGAGCTGTGTGGTCTGTGAGAGTGTGGGCTGTGTGGGCTGTGATAGCTGTGAGTGCTGTATGGGCTGTGGGAGCTGTGTGGGCTGTGAGAGCTGTGTGAGCTGTGTGGGCTGAGAGAGCTGTGTGGGCTGAGAGAGCTGTGTGGGCTGTGAGGGCTGTGAGGCCTGTGAGAGCTGTGTGGGCTGTGAGGGCTGTGTGGGCTGTGAGAGCTGTGTGGACTGTGAGAGCTGTATGGGCTCTGAGAGCTGTGAGAGCTGTGTGGGATGTGAGCTGTGTGGGCTGTGAGGGCTCTGAGAGCTGTGAGAGCTGTGTGGGCTATGAGAGCTGTGTGGGCTGTGAGCTGTGAGAGCTGTGAGAGCTGTGCGGGCTGTGAGAGCTGTGTGGGCTGTGAGAGTGTGGGCTGTGTGGGCTGTGAGAGCTGTGTGGGCCGTGAGAGCTGTGTGGGCTGTGTGGGCTGTGAGAGCTGTGTGGGCTGTGAGAGCTGTGTGGGATGTGAGCTGTGTGGGCCGTGAGGGCTGTGTGAGCTGTGAGAGCTGTGTGGGCTGTGAGAGCTGTGTGGGCTGTGAGAGCTGTGGGAGCTGTGAGAGCTGTGAGAGCTGTGTGGGCTGTGAGAGCTGTGTTGGCTGTGAGAGCTGTGTGGGCTGTGAGAGCTGTGTGGGCTGTGACAGCTGTGTGGGCTGTGAGAGCTGTATGGGCTGTGAGAGCTGTGAGAGCTGCATGGGCTGTGAGAGCTGTGTGGGATGTGAGCTGTGTTGGCTGTGAGGGCTGTGTGAGCTGTGAGAGCTGTGTGGGTTGTGAGGGCTGTGAGAGCTGTGTGGGCTGTGAGAGCTGTGTGGGCTGTGAGAGCTGTGTGGGCTGTGAGAGCTGTGTGGGCTGTGAGGGCTGTGTGGGCTGTGAGAGCTGTGTGGGCTGTGAGAGCTGTGAGAACTGTGAGAGCTGTGTGGGCTGTGAGAGCTGTGTGGGGTGTGAGCTGTGTGGGCTGTGAGGGCTGTGTGAGCTGTGAGAGCTGTGAGAGCTGTGTGGCCTGTGAGAGCTGTGTGGGCTGTGAGTGTGTGGGCTGTGTGGGCTGTGAGAGCTGAGAGCTGTGTGGGCTGGGAGAGCTATGTGGGCTGTGAGAGCTGTGTGGGCTGTGACAGCTATGTGGGCTGTGAGAGCTGTATGGGCTGTGTGAGCTGTGAGAGCTGTGTGGGCTATGGGAGCTGTGTCGGCTGTGAGAGCTGTGTGGGCTCTGTGGGCTGTGAGAGCTGTGAGAGCTGTGTGGGCTGTGAGAGCTGTGCGGGCTGTGAGAGCTGTGTGGGCTGTGAGAGTGTGGGCTGTGTGGGCTGTGAGAGCTGTGAGAGCTGTGTGGGCTGTGAGAGCTGTGTGGGCTGTGAGAGCTATGTGAGCTGAGTGGGGTGTGAGAGCTGTGTGGGCTGAGAGAGCTGTGTGGGCTGTGAGGGCTGTGAGGCCTGTGAGAGCTGTGTGGGCTGTGAGGGCTGTGTGGGCTGTGAGAGCTGTGTGGACTGTGAGAGCTGTATGGGCTGTGAGAGCTGGGAGAGCTGTGTGGGATGTGAGCTGTGTGGGCAGTGATGGATCTGTGAGCTGTGAGAGCTGTGTGGGTTGTGAGAGCTGTGAGGGCTGTGAGAGCTGTGAGAGCTGTGTGGGCTGTGAGAGCTGTGCGGGCTGTGAGAGTGTGGGCTGTGTGGGCTGTGAGAGCTGTGAGAGCTGTGTGGGCTGTGAGAGCTGTGTGGGCTGTGTGGGCTGTGAGAGCTGTGTGGGCTGTGAGAGCTGTGTGGGATGTGAGCTGTGTGGGCTGTGAGGGCTGTGTGAGCTGTGTGGGCTGTGAGAGCTGTGAGAGATGTATGGGCTGTGAGAGCTGTGTGGGCTGTGCGAGCTGTGTGGGCTGTGAGAGCTGTGTGGGCTATGACAGCTGTGTGGGCTGTGAGAGCTGTATGGGCTGTGAGAGCTGTGAGAGATGTATGGGCTGTGAGAGCTCTGTGGGATGTGAGCTGTGTGGGCTGTGAGGGCTGTGTGAGCTGTGAGAGCTGTGTGGGCTGTGAGGGCTGTGTGGGCTGTGAGAGCTGTGTGGGCTGTGAGAGCTGTGTGGGCTGTGTGGGCTGTGAGAGCTGTGAGAGCTGTGTGGGATGTGAGAGCTGTGTGGGGTGTTAGCTGTGTGGGCTGTGAGGGCTGTGTGAGCTGTGAGAGCTGTGAGAGCTGTGCAGCCTGTGAGAGCTGTGTGGGCTGTGAGAGTGTGGGCTGTGTGGGCTGTGAGAGCAGTGTGGGCTGTGAGAGCTGCTTGGGCTGCTTGGGCTGTGAGAGCTGTGAGGCCTGTGAGAGCTGTGTGGGCTATGATAGCTGGGTGGGCTGTGAGAGCTGTGTGGGCTGCGGGGGTTGTGAGGGCTGTGTGGGCTGTGAGGGCTGTGAGGCCTGTGAGAGCTTTGTGGGCTGTGAGAGCTTTGTGGGCTGTGAGAGCTGTGTGAGCTGTGACAGCTGTGTGGGCTGTGAGAGCTGTGTGGGCTGTGAGAACTGTGAGAGCAGTGTGGGCTGTGAGAGCAGTGTGGGCTGTGTGGGCTGTGAGAGCTGTGAGAGATGTATGGGCTGTGAGAGCTGTGAGAGATGTATGGGCTGTGAGAGCTCTGTGGGATGTGAGCTGTGTGGGCTGTGAGGGCTGTGTGAGCTGTGAGAGCTGTGTGGGCTGTGAGGGCTGTGTGGGCTGTGAGAGCTGTGTGGGCTGTGAGAGCTGTGTGGGCTGTGAGAGTGTGGGCTGTGTGGGCTGTGAGAGCTGTGAGAGCTGTGTGGGCTGTGAGAGCTGTGTGGGCTGTGAGAGCTATGTGAGCTGTGTGGGTTGTGAGAGCTGTGTGGGCTGAGAGAGCTGTGTGGGCTGTGAGGGCTGTGAGGCCTGTGAGAGCTGTGTGGGCTGTGAGGGCTGTGTGGGCTGTGAGAGCTGTGTGGACTGTGAGAGCTGTATGGGCTGTGAGAGCTGTGAGAGCTGTGTGGGATGTGAGCTGTGTGGGCTGTGATGGATCTGTGAGCTGTGAGAGCTGTGTGGGTTGTGAGAGCTGTGTGGGCTTTGTGGGCTGTGAGAGCTGTGAGAGCTGTGTGGGCTGTGAGAGCTGTGCGGGCTGTGAGAGTGTGGGCTGTGTGGGCTGTGAGAGCTGTGAGAGCTGTGTGGGCTGTGAGAGCTGTGTGGGCTGTGTGGGCTGTGAGAGCTGTGTGGGCTGTGAGAGCTGTGTGGGCTGTGAGAGCTGTGTGGGATGTGAGCTGTGTGGGCTGTGAGGGCTGTGTGAGCTGTGTGGGCTGTGAGAGCTGTGAGAGATATATGGGCTGTGCGAGCTGTGAGAGCTGTGTGGGCTATGGGAGCTGTGTCGGCTGTGAGAGCTGTGTGGGCTGTGAGAGCTGTGTGGGCTGTGAGAGCTATGTGAGCTGTGTGGGTTGTGAGAGCTAAGTGGGCTGAGAGAGCTGTGTGGGCTGTGAGGGCTGTGAGGCCTGTGAGAGCTGTGTGGGCTGTGAGGGCTGTGTGGGCTGTGAGAGCTGTGTGGACTGTGAGAGCTGTATGGGCTGTGAGAGCTGTGAGAGCTGTGTGGGATGTGACCTGTGTGGGCTGTGATGGATCTGTGAGCTGTGAGAGCTGTGTGGGTTGTGAGAGCTGTGTGGGCTGTGTGGGCTGTGAGAGCTGTGAGAGCTGTGTGGGCTGTGAGAGCTGTGCGGGCTGTGAGAGTGTGGGCTGTGTGGGCTGTGAGAGCTGTGAGAGCTGTGTGGGCTGTGAGAGCTGTGTGGGCTGTGTGGGCTGTGAGAGCTGTGTGGGCTGTGAGAGCTGTGTGGGATGTGAGCTGTGTGGGCTGTGAGGGCTGTGTGAGCTGTGTGGGCTGTGAGAGCTGTGAGAGATGTATGGGCTGTGAGAGCTGTGTGGGCTGTGCGAGCTGTGTGGGCTGTGAGCTGTGTGGGCTATGACAGCTGTGTGGGCTGTGAGAGCTGTATGGGCTGTGAGAGCTGTCAGAGATGTATGGGCTGTGAGAGCTCTGTGGGATGTGAGCTGTGTGGGCTGTGAGGGCTGTGTGAGCTGTGAGAGCTGTGTGGGCTGTGAGGGCTGTGTGGGCTGTGAGAGCTGTGTGGGCTGTGAGAGCTGTGTGGGCTGTGTGGGCTGTGAGAGCTGTGAGAGCTGTGTGGGATGTGAGAGCTGTGTGGGGTGTTAGCTGTGTGGGCTGTGAGGGCTGTGTGAGCTGTGAGAGCTGTGAGAGCTGTGCGGCCTGTGAGAGCTGTATGGGCTGTGAGAGTGTGGGCTGTGTGGGCTGTGAGAGCTGTGTGGGCTGTGATAGCTGCTTGGGCTGCTTGGGCTGTGAGAGCTGTGAGGCCTGTGAGAGCTGTGTGGGCTATGATAGCTGGGTGGGCTGTGAGAGCTGTGTGGGCTGCGGGGGTTGTGAGGGCTGTGTGGGCTGTGAGGGCTGTGAGGCCTGTGAGATCTTTGTGGGCTGTGAGAGCTTTGTGGGCTGTGAGAGCTGTGTGAGCTGTGACAGCTGTGTGGGCTGTGAGAGCTGTGTGGGCTGTGAGAACTTTGTGGGCTGTGAGAGCTGTGTGAGCTGTGACAGCAGTGTGGGCTGTGAGAGCAGTGTGGGCTGTGTGGGCTGTGAGAGCTGTGAGAGATGTGTGGGCTGTGAGAGCTGTGTAAGCTGTGAGAGATGTGTGGGCTGTGAGAGCTGTGTGGGCTGTGTGGGCTGTGTGGGCTGTGAGAGCTGTGAGAGCTGTGTGGGCTGTGAGAGCTGTGTGGGGTGTGAGATGTGTAGGCTGTGAGGGCTGTGTAAGCTGTGAGAGCAGTGTGGGCTGTGAGAGCTGTGTGGGCTGTGTGGGCTGTGAGAGCTGTGTGGGCTGTGAGGGCTGTGAGGCCTGTGAGAGCTGTGTGGGCTGTGAGAGCTGTGTGGGCTGTGAGAGCTGTATGGGCTATAAGAGCTGTAAGAGCTGTGTGGGATGTGAGCTGTGTGGGCTGTGAGGGCTGTGCGAGCTGTGTTAGCTGTGTGGGCTGTGTTAGCTGTGTGGGCTGTGAGAGCTGTGTGGGCTGTGAGAGCTGTGAGAGCTGTGTGGGCTGTGAGAGCTGTACGGGCTTTGTGGGCTGTGAGAGTGTGGGCTGTGTGGGCTGTGAGAGCTGTGTGGGCTGTGAGAGCTGCTTGGGCTGCTTGGGCTGTGAGAGCTGTGAGGCCTGTGAGAGCTGTGTGGGCTATGATAGCTGTGTGGGCTGTGAGAGCTGTGTGGGCTGTGAGGGCTGTGAGAGCTGTGTGGGCTGTGAGAGCTGTGTAGGCTGCGAGAGCTGTGTGGGATGTGAGCTGTGTGGGCTGCGAGGGCTGAGTGAGCTGCGAGAGCTGTGTGGGCTGTGAGAGCTGTGTGGGCTGTGAGAGCTGTGTGGGCTGTGAGAGCTGTGAGAGCTGTGAGGGCTGTGAGAGCTGTGTGGGCTGTGAGAGATGTGTGGGCTGTGAGCGCTGTGAGGACTGTGTGGGCTGTGAGGCCTGTGAGGCCTGTGAGGCCTGTGAGAGCTGTGTGGGCTGTGAGAGTTGTGTGGGCTGTGAGAGTTGTGTGAGTGAGCTGTGAGAGCTGTGAGAGCTGTGTGAGCTGTGAGAGCTGTGTGGGGTGTGTGGGCTGTGAGAGTTGTGAGCGTTGTGTGGGCTGTGAGAGCTGTGTGGGCTGTGTGGGCTATGAAAGCTGCAAGAGCTGTGTGGGCTGTGAGAACTGTGCAGGCTGCGAGAGCTGTGTGGGCTGTGGGAGTGTGGGCTGTGTGGGCTGTGAGAGCTGTGAGAGCTGTGTGGGCTGTGAGAGCTGTGCGAGCTGTGTGGGCTGTGAGGGCTGTGTGAGCTGTGAGAGCTTTGTGGGCTGTGAGAGCTGTGTGGGCTGTGTGGGCTGTGAGAGCTGTGAGAGCTGTGTGGGATGTGAGAGCTGTGTGGGGTGTGAGCTGTGTGGGCTGTGAGGGCTGTGTGAGCTGTGAGAGCTGTGCGGCCTGTGAGAGCTGTGTGGGCTGTGAGAGTGTGGGCTGTGTGGGCTGTGAGAGCCTGTGAGAGCTGTGTGGGCTATGATAGCTGGGTGGGCTGTGAGAGCTGTGTGGGCTGCGGGGGTTGTGAGGGCTGTGTGGGCTGTGAGGGCTGTGAGGCCTGTGAGAGCTTTTTGGGCTGTGAGAGCTTTGTGGGCTGTGAGAGCTGTGTGAGCTGTGAGAGTTGTGTGGGCTGTGAGAGCTGTGTGGGCTGTGAGCTGTGAGAGCAGTGTGGGCTGTGAGAGCAGTGTGGGCTGTGTGGGCTGTGAGAGCTGTGAGAGATGTGTGGGCTGTGAGAGCTGTGTAAGCTGTGAGAGATGTGTGGGCTATGAGAGCTGTGTGGGCTGCGAGGGCTGTGTGAGCTGCGAGAGCTGTGTGGGCTGTGGGAGCTGTGTGGGCTGTGAGAGCTGTGAGAGCTGTGAGGGCTGTGTGGGCTATGAGAGCTGTGTGGGCTGTGAGAGTGTGGGCTGTGTGGGCTGTGAGAGCTGTGAGAGCTGTGTGGGCTGTGAGAGCTGTGTGGGCTGTGAGGCCTATGAGAGCTGTGTGGGCTGTGAGAGCTGTGTGGGTTGTGTGGGCTGTAAGAGCTGTATGGGCTGTGAGAGCTGTGAGAGCTGTGAGGGCTGTGTGAGCTGTGAGAGCTGTGTAGGCTGTGAGAGCTGTGTGCGCTGTTTGGGCTGTGAGAGCTGTGTGGGCTGAGAGAGCTGTGTGGGCTGTGAGGGCTGTAAGGCCTGTGAGAGCTGTGTGGGCTGTGAGGGCTGTGTGGACTGTGAGAGCTGTATGGGCTGTATCGTGTACTTCCTAGCAGACCTCCATAAAGACCTTACCGCCTCTGTCCGTTATGACAGAAAAGGGAACTGCACAGGGAAAATCCATATTACCAACGGTGTTAGGCAGGGCTGCATTCTTGCCCCCCTGCTGTTCACTTTATATATTAACAATCTGGGCAGAACATTGGGCACAGCATGTATAGATATACCGAGGGCAGGGAAATACATATTGCCCGCATTATTGTATGCAGACGACGCTGCTCTCATAGCTAGAACCGCAGTCGGCCTGCAAAGTCTGTTGAACTCTTTTTATAATTTTATGATAAAACTGGACTTAAGCATCAATTTTGGTAAATCCCATGTAATGGTAGTAGGGTATAAAACAAAGACTAAAAAACATGCCATGACCTTACACTGTAATGGTCACAAATTATCTAGAGTTCCCAGATTCCCTTATCTGGGTGTAGTGTTTGATGATCGTTCTACATGGCTTCCCCAAATGCTGGAGAAAAAAAAGGTCTTAACACGATCTATATCTGCAGTTCTCGGCTTTTCACGTAAAATTGGGGTGAAGCCTATAGAGGCCGTTTTAAAAGTGTACGCTGCTAAATGCATAGCTATCGTTATGTATGGCGCAGACCTGTGGGGTTTTAGGCCTGTTAAACTTCTTCAAGTGATTGAAGATAACTTTTTAAAATCCATTCTTTCCTTACCAAAATCCACGGCAAGCTTTATTGCTCATCAGGAACGCGGGGTGGATTTTCTGGAGGACCGGGTCGCTATGGCTCCCCTCCTGAAATGGATATCTGTGTGGCTCAACCCAGAGCTTGAAGTTAATCACGAAATCCTGAAGGACTGCCTTAATTTAGATCACTGGAACAAGATCCCCTGGCTGAACTATGTTGAGCAGTTGTGTATTAAGCTAGGAAGGCCTGAATTGTTCCATAACCCCTCTGCCCTCGTGAAGGCAGACTTGAAGTGGACAAAGAACATCTTTTTGTTGTACAGTGGAATGAATAGGGAAAACAGGGAGTTGTTAAAACCCTCGGTTAGGTCGCATCAATTGATTGTTTCCTCAGACCATGATCCGGAACTGTACTTGAAGGTCGTAAACAACCCAAACCATAGGTACCTTCTTACCAAGTTCCGTCTGAATAAAGTTCACTTGTTAATCTCTGGCCGCCCTGGCTGGACCAGGGACTCGGAACTGAATATATGTACTTGTGATGGACACTCAATTATGGACACTGCCCACTACTTGTTCTTTTGTATCCACTTCAAATCTATCAGGGAAAAATGTATTATTCCCCTGCTAAAAGGGAGGGGGTTTAGGCAGGTTAAACCAGCTTTATTATACCTTCAGATGTTAAATGATATCTGGGAAATCTATAACGTGGCCACATTTTTAACTGTTGCAGTCAGATTGGGTAAAAAGATTAATTGGGTGTAGAATACCTACCTACAACAATCATGCTTACTGTAAAATTGAATCTAGTTTTTTAAAAATTGTAATGTTTTTATTTGATTGATAATTGTAACTTTTTTAATGATATATTGTGATTTTTGGACCATTGTTTATGTGTGTCTTGTACTTTTATGGTTTTGAAAAATTCGAACCGAATAAAGTATTTCTTGACTTGTATGGGCTGTGAGAGCTGTGAGAGCTGTGTGGGATGTGAGCTGTGTGGGTTGTGAGGGCTCTGTGAGCTGTGAGAGCTGTGTGGGCTGTGAGAGCTGTGTGGGCTGTGAGAGCTGTGTGGGCTGTGAGCTGTGAGAGCTGTGAGAGCTGTGTGGGCTATGAGAGCTGTGCGGGCTGTGAGAGCTGTGTGGGCTGTGAGAGTGTGGGCTGTGTGGGCTGTGAGAGCTGAATGGGCTATAAGAGCTGTAAGAGCTGTGTGGGATGTGAGCTGTGTGGGCTGTGAGGGCTGTGCGAGCTGTGTTAGCTGTGTGGGCTGTGAGAGCTGTGTGGGCTGTGAGAGCTGTGAGAGCTGTGTGGGCTGTGAGAGCTGTGCGGGCTTTGTGGGCTGTGAGAGTGTGGGTTGTGTGGGCTGTGAGAGCTGTGTGGGTTGTGTGGGCTGTGAGAGCTGTGTGGGCTGTGAGAGCTGTGTGGGCTGTGAGGGCTGTGAGAACTGTGTGGGCTGTGAGAGCTGTGTGGGCTGCGAGCTGTGTGGGCTGCGAGGGCTGTGTGAGCTGCAAGAGCTGTGTGGGCTGTGAGAGCTGTGTGTGCTGTGAGAGCTGTGAGAGCTGTGAGGGCTGTGTGGGCTGTGTGGGCTGTGAGAGCTGTGTGGGCTGTGTGGGCTGTGAGAGCTGTGTGGGCTGTGAGAGATGTGTGGGCTGTGAGCACTGTGAGGACTGTGTGGGCTGTGAGGCCTGTGAGGCCTGTGAGAGCTGTGTGGGCTGTGAGAGTTGTGTGGGCTGTGAGAGTTGTGTGAGTGAGCTGTGAGCTGTGTGAGCTGTGAGAGCTGTGAGAGCTGTGTGAGCTGTGAGAGCTGTGTGGGCTGTGTGGGCTGTGAGAGTTGTGAGCGTTGTGTGGGCTGTGAGAGCTGTGTGGGCTGTGTGGGCTGTGTGGGCTGTGAGAGTTGTGTGGGCTGTGAGAGTTGTGTGAGTGAGCTGTGAGCTGTGTGAGCTGTGAGAGCTGTGAGAGCTGTGTGAGCTGTGAGAGCTGTGTGGGCTGTGTGGGCTGTGAGAGTTGTGAGCGTTGTGTGGGCTGTGAGAGCTGTGTGGGCTGTGTGGGCTGTGAGAGCTGCGAGAGCTGTGTGGGCTGTGAGAACTGTGCAGGCTGCGAGAGCTGTGTGGGCTGTGGGAGTGTGGGCTGTGTGGGCTGTGAGAGCTGTGAGAGCTGTGTGGGCTGTGTGGGCTGTGGTAGCTGTGAGAGCTGTGTGGGCTGTGAGAGCTGTGCGAGCTGTGTGGACTGTGAGAGCTGTGCGGGCTATGAGAGCTGTGTGGGCTGTGAGAGTGTGGGCTGTGTGGGCTGTGAGAGCTGTGAGAGCTGTGTGGGCTGTGAGAGCTGTGTGGGCTGTGAGGCCTATGAGAGCTGTGTGGGCTGTGAGAGCTGTGTGGGTTGTGTGGGCTGTAAGAGCTGTATGGGCTGTGAGAGCTGTGAGAGCTGTGAGGGCTGTGTGAGCTGTGAGAGCTGTGTAGGCTGTGAGAGCTGTGTGGGCTGTGTGGGTTGTGAGAGCTGTGCGAGCTGTATGGGCTGTGAGAGCTGTGTGGGCTGTGAGAGCTGTGTGCGCTGTTTGGGCTGTGAGAGCTGTGTGGGCTGAGAGAGCTGTGTGGGCTGTGAGGGCTGTAAGGCCTGTGAGAGCTGTGTGGGCTGTGAGGGCTGTGTGGGCTGTGAGAGCTGTGTGGACTGTGAGAGCTGTATGGGCTGTGAGAGCTGTGAGAGCTGTGTGGGATGTGAGCTGTGTGGGTTGTGAGGGCTCTGTGAGCTGTGAGAGCTGTGTGGGCTGTGAGAGCTGTGCGGGCTGTGAGAGCTGTGTGGGCTGTGAACTGTGAGAGCTGTGAGAGCTGTGTGGGCTATGAGAGCTGTGCGGGCTGTGAGAGCTGTGTGGGCTGTGAGAGTGTGGGCTGTGTGGGCTGAGAGAGCTGTGAAAGCTGTGTGGGCCGTGAGAGCTGTGTGGGCTGTGTGGGCTGTGAGAGCTGTGTGGGCTGTGAGAGCTGTGTTGGGATGTGAGCTGTGTGGGCCATGAGGGCTGTGTGAGCTGTGAGAGCTGTGTGGGCTGTGAGAGCTGTGTGGGCTGTGAGGGCTGTGTGGGCTGTGAGAGCTGTGTGGGCTGTGAGGGCTGTGTAAGCTGTGAGAGATGTATGGGCTGTGAGAGCTGTGAGAGCTGTGTGGGATGTGAGCTGTGTGAGCTGTGTGGGCTGTGAGGCCTGTGTGAGCTGTGAGAGCTGTGTGAGCTGTTTGGGCTGTGAGAGCTGTGTGGGCTGTGAGGGCTGTGTAAGCTATGAGAGATGTGTGGGCTGTGAGAGCTGTGTGGGCTGTGTGGGCTGTGAGAGCTGTGAGAGCTGTGAGAGCTGTGTAGGCTGTGAGAGCTGTGTGGGCTGTGAGAGTGTGGGCTGTGAGAGCTGTGAGAGCTGTGAGAGCTGTGAGAGCTGTGTGGGCTGTGAGAGCTGTATGGGCTGTGAGAGCTGTGTGGGCTGTGAGAGCTGTGTGGGCTGTGAGGACTGTGTGGGCTGTGAGAGCTGTGTGGGCTGTGAGGGCTGTGAGAGCTCTGTGGGATGTGAGCTGTGTGGGCTGTGAGGGCTGTGTCAGCTGTGAGAGCTGTGTGGGCTGTGAGAGCTGTGTGGGCTGTGAGAGCTGTGTGGGCTGTGAGAGTTATGTGGGCTGTGAGAGCTGTGTGGGCTGTGAGAGTTATGTGGGCTGTGAGAGCTCTGTGGGCTGTGAGAGCAGTATGGGCTGTGAGAGCTGTGTGGGATGTGAGCTGTGTGGGCTGTGAGGGCTGTGAGCTGTGCTAGCTGTGTGGGCTATGAGAGCTGTGTGGGCTGTGTGGGCTGTGAGAGCTGTGAGAGCTGTGTGGGCTGTGAGAGCTGTGCAGGCTGTGAGAGCTGTGTGGGCTGTGAGAGTGTGGGCTGTGTGGGCTGTGAGAGCTGTGAGAGCTGTGTGGGCTGTGAGGACTGTGTGGGCTGTGAGCTGTGTGGGCTGTGAGGGCTGTGAGAGCTCTGTGGGATGTGAGCTGTGTGGGCTGTGAGGGCTGTGTCAGCTGTGAGAGCTGTGTGGGCTGTTAGAGCTGTGTGGGCTGTGAGAGCTGTGTATGCTGTGAGAGCTGTGAGAGCTGTGTGGGCTGTGAGAGCTGTGTGGGCTGTGTGGGCTGTGAGAGCTGTGTGGGCTGTGAGGGCTGTGTGGGCTGTGAGAGCTGTGTGGGCTGTGAGAGTTGTGTGGGCTGTGAGAGATGTGTGAGCTGTGAGAGCTGTGTGGGCTGTGTGGGCTGTGAGAGCTGTGTGGGCTGTGAGAGCTGTGATAGCTGTGTGGGCTGTGAGAGCTGTGTGGGCTGTGAGAGCTGTGTGGGCTCTGTGGGCTGTGAGAGCTGTGTGGGCTGTGAGAAGCTGTGTGGGCTGTGAGAGCTGTATGGGATGTGAGAGCTGTGTGGGATGTGAGCTGTGTGAGCTGTGAGGGCTGTGTGAGATGTGCTAGCTGTGTGGGCTGTGAGAGCTGTGTGGGCTGTGTGGGCTGTGAGAGCTGTGAGAGCTGTGTGGGCTATGAGAGCTGTGTGGGCTGTGAGAGTGTGGGCTGTGTGGGCTGTGAGAAATGTGAGAGCTCAGTGGGCTGTGAGAGCTGTGTGGGCTGTGTGGGATGTGTGGGCTGTGTGGGATGTGAGAGTTGTGTGGGATGTGAGAGTTGTGTGGGCTGTGAGAGCTGTGTGAGCTGTGAGAGCTGTGTCAGCTGTGAGAGCTGTGTGGGCTGTGTGGGCTGTGAGTTGTGAGAGCTGTGTGGGCTGTGAGAGCTGTGTGGGCTGTGTGGGCTGTGAGAGCTGCGAGAGCTGTGTGGGCTGTGAGAACTGTGCAGGCTGCGAGAGCTGTGAGGGCTGTGTGGGCTCTGAGGGCTGTGAGGGCTGCTTGGGCCGTGAGAGCTGTGAGGCATGTGAGAGCTGTGTGGGCTATGATAGCTGGGTGGGCTGTGAGAGCTGTGTGGGCTGCCGGGGCTGTGAGGGCTGTGAGGGCTGTGTGGGCTGTGAGGCCTGAGAGAGCTGTGTGGGCTGTGAGAGCTTTGTGGGCTGTGAGAGCTGTGTGAGCTGTGAGAGTTGTGTGGGCTGTGAGAGCTGTTTGGGCTGTGAGAGCTGTGAGAGCAGTGTGGGCTGTGAGAGCAGTGTGGGCTGTGAGAGCTGTGTGGGCTGTGTGGGCTGTGAGAGCTGTGTGGGCTGTGAGAGCTGTGTGGGCTGTGAGGCCTGTGAGGCCTGTGAGAGATGTGTGGGCTGTGAGAGCTGTGTGGGCTGTGAGAGCTGTGTGGGCTGTGAGAGCTGTATGGGCTATAAGAGCTGTGAGAGCTGTGTGGGATGTGAGCTGTGTGGGCTGTGAGGGCTGTGCGAGCTGTGTGGGCTGTGAGAGCTGTGAGAGCTGTGTGGGCTGTGAGAGCTGTGCGGGCTTTGTGGGCTGTGAGAGTGTGGGCTGTGTTGGCTGTGAGAGCTGTGTGGGCTGTGAGAGCTGTGTGGGCTGTGTGGGCTGTGAGAGCTGTGTGGGCTGTGAGAGCTGTGTGGGCTGCGAGAGCTGTGTGGGATGTGAGCTGTGTGGGCTGCGAGGGCTGTGTGAGCTGCGAGAGCGGTGTGGGCTGTGAGAGCTGTGTGGGCTGTGAGAGCTGTGAGAGCTGTGAGGGCTGTGAGAGCTGTGTGGGCTGTGAGAGCTGTGTGGGCTGTGTGGGCTGTGAGAGCTGTGTGGGCTGTGAGAGATGTGTGGGCTGTGAGCCCTGTGAGGACTGTGTGGGCTGTGAGGCCTGTGAGGCCTGTGAGAGCTGTGTGGGCTGTGAGAGTTGTGTGGGCTGTGAGAGTTGTGTGAGCTGTGAGAGCTGTGTGAGCTGTGAGAGCTGTGTGAGCTGTGAGAGCTGTGTGCGCTGTGTGGGCTGTGAGTTGTGAGAGCTGTGTGGGCTGTGAGAGCTGTGTGGGCTGTGAGAGCTGCGAGAGCTGTGTGGGCTGTGAGAACTGTGCAGGCTGCGAGAGCTGTGTGGCCTGTTTGAGTGTGGGCTGTGTGGGCTGTGAGAGCTGTGTGGGATGTGAGCTGT